>NW_006281118.1:0-54328 GCF_000203795.2 Batrachochytrium dendrobatidis JAM81 | reverse complement strand
TGCAATCATTTCAGACAAATTCTTCTAATCCTAAAGCAAAATGCTCAACAAAAAACTTTATTGGTAATGAGAAACACTTGTTTGAGGTGGATCCGATGTGGCTGGAGTAGGTACAAGTGGCTGCCATGCTGAAGTAGCAGAAAGTAAAGGCATATCAATCGACCTTCCAAATACATCCATGTGTGATGGACTAGTAGATGGTATTGAGCGACCCATAGAACTGGCTTTAGAATCAGACTGACTCGAAAAGTTGGTTTGCCACGATTGACTCGGATTAGACTCGGATAATCCAGATTGAATATCTGAAAGTCCCATCGAGGTTGTTGCCTGAATACTAAGACGATTTTTTCGAGGCGGCTTCGCAGGTGGTTGTGTTTGCTGGTTTGGATGGGGTTTGGTGTACAGATCGGTAGCTAGAGTACTAGCAGGTAACACTGAAGCAGAAAATGCACCGTAGGGCATTTGAGGTGATGATAACATGGGCAATTGCATAGGCATCACAAGAGAAGTGGTGGTCTGTATAGGCATTTGAGTAGAAAGAGTAAACATGGATTGATCAGGCAAAGCAGCCATTTGCTGGTTATTGATTATAGCATTTGCAGTATGTGGATAGGACTGCTGTGTATTAAAAGGTGTTCCATTGGGTGTAGCAGGCAATGACCATTCTCCAGTAGAATTGGGTCGCGGAACTGTTATATAACCTGTATTGGGTGACCCTTTATCAATAGTTCCAGGTGGACGTGGCGGTATAGAAGCAAAAAAAGGATCGTTTGGATGTCGCTGCAATGGTGGAGGTCCTGACATAGGTCCTCCCCACGAAAAGGGCCGACTGTGGCTTTGAACTGTACGACGACCAGGTGGAGATTCGGGAAAAGATGGATTGGTAAGCAATGGTGAATGTTTTTCCCAAAACGATTGTTGTTTTGGTGGTTCATGTTGTGAATGCAAAACAGATTTGGGTTGGGAGGACTGCATTTGTGGATTTTGTGCTTCCGGGTGCGCTTCAAATGGCAACGGTGGAGGTTGAAATGTTCGTCCAGGAGAAAACGGCAAAGAGCATGATAAATCTGAAGGAACTCCACTTGATGTATGACCACGAACACGAGTGTAGTCTGAAATTACTGATGCTGATTGGGGTAAAGTAGAAATGGGTCTACTCGTTATATTTGAAGATGAAGTCCAAATAGAATCTGGCACAAAGGGCTGCGACAGAGATAAACAAGGCTTGGAAGTTTGAGATGCCTGATTGATTGACTGTAAAGAGGAAAACTCCTTGTGCTGATCCATAGTTTGTTCAAACTTTGCCAGATCAACAAATGGTGATTCAGCCAGAGATTGACTCATTACAGAAGTAGCTGCCGGGGTTCCTACATCGGGCAAGGGGAATATATTGACCAATGATTGCGACATAAAAAAGTTGTCTGTAGACAAATCAGTTGCATTAGATTTAGGTCGACCTCTTCGCATCGGCGTAATACCAGAAACAGAAACACCATTGACATAAGTTGGTGATGGCCCAAAGCCATTGGCTGCAGAGTTTTGAACAGTCTCTGTTACGCGAGGTGTCGATTTAAGCATGGAACTCGAGGTTTCACCTGGCTGCTTCGATGGTATTGATCGCTATAAGTTCCCAAATATGCCATAATCAACCATTTGAAATTAGCCATAGTGTATAAACAACTTGATCAGATTTAGTGTGAATATGTACCTTGGGTAAATTGTATGGCGTATGACGCATTTCGCAAACCACAGAATATGCTTGAAATATATCAAACCGCTTGGCAACATCAATTTCCAAAAGCGATTGAATTAAAGATATGAGTTTTGGAGAATACTGTGGAAATGATGGAAATGTGTAACGCACATTCAGAATTGCCAGCATGCCTCCTTCCTCAAACGGAGTTGTCTAGAAAAGTTTGCCATGTTTAGTATTCAAAATACTAGTCGGGTAAAAAATATCTGTACAAAACTTACAAAAAAACAAAGTTTATACAGCAACACTCCCATTGCCTAGAATACATCAAAAACAATTCAGGTGGTTAAGTTATAGCAATGATATACCCACAAGCCACTAAATGAAATACAACAAAATAGCTGCATACCCATGCATCTACTTGTTCTGAAAGCCCGCGTTTCTGGTATAAATCACACATTTCTGGAGAGCGATATGGTAGCGTAGTAAACTTTCTAATCTCTTCTTCCAGTTTCCAGATATCTTGGGTATTCAAGATTGCATTTGGAGGCACAACTCGAGTAGTGCACGACCCAAAATCGCATAGTTTACATGACCCATTTCCAGCAATCAATACATTTTCAATTTTAATGTCACGATGTGCAATACAAGGTTGTAGACTGTGCATGTGAGCAACAGCCTCGCAAACATCGGAAAATATTCTCAAAACTTCATCTTCAGTCAAACGAGTGTCTAAACGAGTATTGAGAAAGTCGACTAAATGACCACCTACATTAATATTTAAAATATAAGACAATGCACAAGAATAAAATATCAAGACAGATCAACTCGAAGCTTGTAGCAAATCACACCTTCACAGTACTCCATTAAAATCAAAACTTCGTATCCACCAGCTTGCAATGACGCAATTGACGAGTCCAAAAACCGCACAATATTTTTGTGTCCCGAGACTTGTTTCTGTTATAACAATAAACTATCGAGTCAATTCAACATGTAAATCCAATGGCTGTAGGAAAGTCAGATGCTTCATTGCTGAAAGCAGGCACTAGGATCTGGTGGTGGATATTGACATCCATGCACTTGCATTAACATCAGACCAATAGAGCAAGAATCTACAGTAGTTTATAAACTGGTTGATTTATCTTTGACAAACTCACATGGATTTCTACTTCTTGGCGTAGCTCTTCAAGTGAAGCTTTGTCTGAGCATGCAATACGCTTCAAAACTACACGCTGCGAATCTCCAGCGAGAATTGCCAGATATACATGAGCAAACCCGCCTGGAATATTGAACGAATGTATTAGATGATAGATATATGTAGCTGTGTATTCATAACAACTCTTATTCAATAGAGAAAGAATAAAAATGATGGACGACGTTATAGATTAAAGCAATACCTTCAGCCAAGAAACGCTCAATAGTAACTTGCAAGCGACTAAGCGAGATAACAGTCATGGGTGGATAAGTGCCAGGCGGTCCAGAAGAATCGATATTTAAAGACGAATTCAATGCGAGCCTTGAAGGACTGCAACTGGTCTGTGCAGCAGGCCCGCTAAACTGCAGCGCAGATATACTCTTGGCAAGGTTATTCATATCCAGCAAGTGGTTCAGATGTAAGGATTGTAGATTCCTTAACAGTGCGAGAGAGTTGTTTAGACAATTAGCTATGAATGGCAACAGCCAACTCTTCCAGTAACGATTAGATGGTTCTCGGAAATGTTAAATGGCAAGAAAGATAAACTCGACTTTATATTGTTGGACTTGAACGTGATCGTCGCTCTACCGCCCAAATCTGATGTCAGGCAAGGCATGCAAAATATACCGATTTTGTCAATGAATCAAAATATATAAACTCGTGCCATTTCTTACTAGCAGGCTAGATGAAACTGTTATAGATATCAAAAACTGTTTATTTCCTTCAATGGGATTTTAACTGCTACCAAAAAAGCACTATGTTCAAGTTCTGTAGTAACTACACCTCAGTAAAATCCTCATCCTCATCCTCTTCATCATCTGATGGTGCAGATCGTTTTCTAAAATCATTTGAATCAGTAAATGGTCAAACTTGATTACAGTATTTGAACATTAACTACTGGTGCAGACAATATATGACTTACTGAGAAAGCACAGCGGAGTTCGCAGTCATAGCTGGTAAGACTGTTTCAAACTCTTCGTCTTCATCATCGGGTGAATCTAACCCGCCATGTAATCCAACGGCTGATTCATTTGTCAATTTTGCCAGATTTGAATAATAGATGGCAAGATCTGTAAATATAATATCGTGTCAGTCTGTAAATCTGATGATATTCCAAGGTAGATTCAAGCATGATGCCACCATCTAAAAACTGTAAACATCAAGTAGCAATACTCTACCATTTGATTCATCATCTCCATCTTCAGTATTGTTAATAGTCTCGGTTGCACCAAGCGTATCTTCTGCGTTATCTTCAAGCTCCACTACGATTTGTGGACCGCTATTTCCTGATATTTCTTTAATCTTGGGTTCATTTAGTTCCTTTACCTGAGCCACAGCACCTGGTTCTGGAAGCACGGGCTTGGAGCTAGTTAATCAATATAGCAAACCCAAAAGTTAGTTCTGCTACTTGGCATCAATACATCAAATAAAATGCTGATATTACTCTGGAATAATAATATTGTCCGTTTGTTTGAGCAGCTCGACAATAGGTCGACTTTCATTCATGAATCTGAAATGTAAAGCTTATGATTAGTACAAAGCTTTTGCCCCTTATTGCAATCAGTCCTATCCACAAAAGTCGTTATTCAAGCACTTTTATGAACCTAGTGTAAGCAGCACTGGAATTTTTTGATCCAGTAGTTTCGTCAAGCTGGACTTCAGATCCACACACGTCACATAAAGGCAAACTGTCTGGTGTCCTTTCCTATTGAATTATTAGCAAATTAAAATGAGTTTACAACACTTGGATCAAATATTCAATATCCAAATCTTACCAAGGATAGCATATCCAATGCTGAAAACTCCTTAATACACAACGGACATTTATACGGCATCTGGGTGATTTCCTATCAAAGGTTTGAAACATGTGTATGATAACATTGTACTATATGTTAGCACCACACATTTTTTATACATTCTTATTTAATTTTGAACAAGTAGCCCAATTGTAGATGGAATGTGTCAAAATCAAAAAAACTCAACTGCTTCGACTTCTTTTTCAATCATTTTTCCAATCTTGTAAATCTTGTACTTGACCACATTGACAAACTGCCGATAATCTATATAGTAATATGATTTGGATCTTTTTAGCTTGTCCTTGAATGCTTTAGTATGTGGCTGAGCATCAGACCGCTCTTTAAGCTGCACCTCCTCCCATCGTGTTTCTCTAGTTATGAATTAAACCAAGCCAGAGCACAACCTATTTTTAGTAAAGGAAACGAATGGATCCACTCAAAGACACTTACACTTTAAGCATGCCTTGAACTCGGAGAATACCACAAATTTTTTGGAGGTCCTTGTGATTAACACCGAGTGCAGATGCAAGCTGATCATCTCTTAAACTATTCACAAGATAATCAAATGTATAACGCTGGGTCAGTGAAGCTGGACTATGCGTGAAAAAGATCAGAGTAAGCTTTAGGATAAATGCCTATGAGCTCATTGATGCAACTCCATCAAGTAGTTCAATACTACATAACTATGCATTTAGAGTCAGCAAATCAAGAACAATGACATGACGAGTTTCATAGTACGCTCTGGCAATAAGCGAAACAAGATGCTTGCATATATCCATAACTACTAATAGCTAAGCAGTCTTGCAATGTTTTCCAACACTTGATTCAAGTTGGACAAGAAATTTCGCGATTGAATTGAACGTTTAACTGCAAGTTAATCTGCCAAGTATTGTGTTCGCAGGATTGTTGCGTATTGATAATACTGTACTTTTGTATTGAGTTTGGATTGCATTGTGCTTGCATCGAGTTGTCAAACACTTTACGCATTCTCCAAAATATAGATCGCAGTCGCTTTATTTTGGGGTGTGGACTGAATTCACGACTGTCCCAAAAACAGTCCTGAATAACTTTGTCCATATCTGACAATTCATAAAATTAAAGCAATGATCAGTCGGATGTATTCTTCAAAAATGTCTGCTGCTCATAGCAGATGCATTTCTAAAAATCCATCTCAAAAGTCTGCCAATATTTTATATATGTTGCACTCGACTGCCAGACCTCGAAACATGCAATGGTCAAATGTGGCATCGATCACTATAAGCAAACCCATTCTACCAAACATGATACAAAGAAATTTCATGTCAACTAGACTATGCTCATTCGTTTCTACAAATCCAGATCATCCCGTATATATAACATCACCAATATTTTATGTCAATGCAGGTGGGCTTGTAGCTTTTAAAGCACTTGTAAAGATCTAATTCTTTACCATTTCAAACTGGAGCTTGTGTCATAATCTAAAAGCCAAAGTGGCTTGTTAGATAATTTACTAATTTTTGAATGTATTAATCGCCAGTTCCTCATATTGGCCATCTATACTCTGCAATTTTGGCAGATTCATTAAAGCGCTGGTTTGAATTTAAAGGCCAAAAAACAATGTATAGCACTGGTACTGATGAACATGGATTAAAGGTATAAAATTTCATTTTATGATGAATCGTAAACCTATTTACTGCTATATTCACGTAAAATACAACACCTGTATACATCTTGCAGTCATTTCTCCAGAATATATAATGGTTAAATATTCGTTGCCAATCTACTACAGATTGACTTGAATACACTTTCAATTCTTTCAAACACAATGACCATTGTGTGGTGCTTGTAAACTATAGTTGTAAACTGAGATGATACTCATTGTACGATTGTCAGATTTATTCATTGCAATGCATAACACTTGTTTTGTAGGAGAGTTCAAGGTTGAACAAGTAAAGGATTTACTGGAGTTGTGGTGTAATTCCTACGCTAAACATTTGTTTAGTTCTTATTTAATATTTCATTTATGTGAATACAGTTGTAAATGTGTGTAATAACCACTGCATTCAATCAACACTATACTCATCTAGATTCAACAAGCGGCAGAGGCAGCAAAATCAGATCCAAAAGAATTTTGCAATGATATTTCCAAAACATTCAAGGTATTGTCTGCAAAACCATCAATCAATTTGATGTATTTAATTGCTGACGATGCAGTGTATTTTAGAGTTTGTTTAAAAAATCAGACATCTCCTATACACGATTCATTCGCACGACAGATTCTGACCATTATGAAGCCGTCAAAGCTCTTTGGGTAAGACTATTATAGATTGAATTTCAGACTTTGAAAAGCCTAGAAACATTTATTTATATTAAAAACAATTGTTTTCAGGAATGTTTAGAACGTGGTGGTTTTCTATACAAGGGCTACCATGAAGGATGGTATTGCGTATCAGATGAAACATTTTATCCCGAGAGTCAAATAGAAGCTTCTGCAGCCGATCCTAGTATAATGGTATGTCATGTTTTTGATTCAAACACCAACGTTACCGTCTTATCCCAATTGATACTCCTGTATAATTCAGTCAAATTTAATATATATTTAATGACCTATGTGCAGATTTCCAAAGAATCTGGAAAAGTGGTTGAATGGACAAAAGAAGAAAACTACAAATTCAAATTGAGTGCATTCAGAGACAAAACAATTGAATGGCTCAAAGCCAACCCAAAAGGTAAGCTTGGTAATGTGTAAAAGTGCAATTTTCTTGTTGATAAATAGAAATGTTTAAAATTTTATAATCTCTTGCCTTCATGATCCGACACCTATTTTATATTCAATCTCATAGTGATTGTTCCAGAAAGCCAGTACAATTTTGTTTTAAGCCAGCTGAAAAAAGGGGAGCAGACTGACCTTTCTGTTTCTAGATTAAGATCGCGTATCTCTTGGGGAATTCCTGTTCCAAACGATGACACTCATGTGATTTATGTTTGGCTTGATGCTTTGGTAAACTACCTAACAGTTGCAAAATATCCTTGGACACCTTCAAAGGACGTTCAAATGTCTGAAATTGCAGCACAAAATGGCTGGCCGGCTCACATCCATGTGGTGGGCAAAGATATCATCAAGTAGGTTAAAATACATAGTTTGATGTGTATCTGTATTTACACTATACCAAAGGTCTAACAAATTTATTTCAACTCTTCAATCCATCACTGTCCGATTTTTGGTAAATATTTGGTTTATAGGTTTCATGCAATTTACTGGCCTGCATTTCTCATGGCTGCCGGATTGCCCCTTCCTCAAAAGATTATATCGCATGGACATTGGCTTATGAATCATCAGAAAATGTCAAAAAGTGTTGGAAATGTTGTTGAACCCAACGCTCTAATTGAAAAATGGGGTGTTGATCCTGTTCGATACTTTCTTATGCGTGATGGAGTAATTAACAATGACCCAGAGTTTTCAGACAAGTTGATTTTTTCAAGATATAAAAACGATCTTGGAGATCAACTAGGAAATTTAGTCATGCGAGTGAGCACACCGCGAATCAATCAGAGTGGTGAGATTCCTTTAGCTACTGACGAGCCTCTCGATGATACTGGAGTGAAAAAAATGGAGCAATTGAGCACTTTGGCAGGTATATCTTGACTTGTATCATGCTTGACATTTGATCCAGATCTGTGATTGATTTGCACGACTTTTTGAACTTTTCACTGAGAAATACACCCATTCCACTTGCGTCAATCATATTATACTTAGATCAAGTCGATCAGTGTATGATTCAAGGCAATGTGGCAGATGCGCTACAGCATATTCAGGAAATGATTGCAGATCTAAACAAGTATTGGACCGATGCAGAGCCGTGGAAGATGGCAAATGCAGCGAGATCAGATTCTAAACCTAATCCCAAACTGCAATCTGTTTTATTTGTCGCATATGAAGGATTGCGAATCTGCGCTCTTTTACTACAGCCTGTCATGCCAACAAAAATGACCAATTTGCTAGATACTCTAGATGTTGATTGTACAGAAAGAACTTTTTTCAATGCGTACCCAGGGAAGCGATATTACCATTTAAAAAACACCTTTAAAAAACCACCCACGCTTCTTTCCAAGCAGCCACCACTGTTTCCTAGAATCGACCAATAGTCGCATTGTATTTCTGCTCACAACTACTGATACATTTTTTATCAAAAAACACCGATCCCATTGTGAATATAAACATAACCATGCTTTATACTGCAATAAATGTGTTATTTACGAGTCGGATGATACTTTGGTAAAACTTGAACAAGATAATCTATGTGTTTGGAATGCAAAGGGGCGACAAATCCAACCGTTGATGCAATCTTGCGGAAAGAGTTGTTTCTTCCGTATATCAATGTTCCTTTGCTGATATGCTGGTTTGGGGGAATCTCGCATTTTGATCCAATAATACAATTATCTTCAATGCAAGATCCTTGACCAACAATCGCTATAAATCAATATCCACTAATTAATATACATCCTATGCATATCCAGTCAGCTGTACACTTGATAAATCACCTCTCGGACTAATGGTGCAATAATCCCCAATCAATCCAGCATATACACCTAGTTGTAAAAACATTAAGCAATTGTTGGTAACAATGCAAGACTATCTACCAACCAGTATACATGGAGTAAATGACTGCACCCACTTACAACACCCAGTATTAAACAGATTATTGTTGCCTATTTTCATTAAACCAGGACTCCTATTACATGAACACAAATAGCCGTTAGATTTTATTGAAATGATATATAAATGACATCTTACCAACATACTTGTTGATAATAGTAACACACTCTTCAAATATGTTGTTGGTGCCTATAACAATCGGACCAGCGTTTTGCTCTTGGATGATTCGAACATGGGGTTGAAATATATTACTAGTGCCAAGATCGACTTCTCCTTCCACCTGTACATTGCTGCATCTGGTGTTTTCTGACATTCTATTTCACCCAATTAGTACTGCTGATGTTGAATCAAGAAACTCGTCGGCTTAAATAAAGTTGTTTAAAAAACATCGAAATCCAATCTTTTGGGATTGAATGGCTCAGATATAAACCAACTTTACTCACATGGCGATGCATAAGTTGGTATCGACTCAATTCATAGGTGTATTCACAAAATAAGATTCTAACGAGTTCAATACACATGAATGAATGTGTTATTCTATGTGAATGCAGTGGTAATACTTGACACTGCTATAATTGTGCATGATGTTGAGGAAATTTAGGATTGTTTGATACCAAGTGTCGCATTTGACAGGTACAATGTCAAAATCATATGCTGAAAAGCTCAATCGATTCAAAAGTGCTAAATATGCTTATATCCAACCCATCAAAAC
The DNA here is from genome assembly GCF_000203795.2 of Batrachochytrium dendrobatidis JAM81. NCBI lineage: Eukaryota > Fungi > Chytridiomycota > Chytridiomycetes > Rhizophydiales > Batrachochytrium > Batrachochytrium dendrobatidis. Next base: position 44,296 of record NW_006281118.1, on the reverse strand, counting down.
GCATGTAAGCCTATTCAGTCGAGTACAAGTAACTTTGGCGCGTTCAACTTGGCCAACTCTACTTGCTTTCCCGTCTTTATCTATATTGATTGTCAATATGCGAGCAACTTGGGAGCCATGGGCGTTATATGCATTTTTAACAATGGTAAGAAACAATAATGTAATACTCGACTGGGTTATTCAATAGTATAACTATTATAAACTGATATTGCAAGGATAACACAGCTCGGTTTACATTAATTCATACTTGATATTGTAGGGTGGTTTTGGAGCAGCTTCAGGAATGATAAATTGGCTTCAGCATAAACGAGAATATGATGGAGCAGGTATATCATGCTTTACAATTTCCAATGCAGTGTATTGATGAACTGCCAACTTCCAGCAATTAAACTGTTTGATAATCTACCGTTCCATTCACATTGGATCAGTGACAAATACTGTTGGAATAGCACTCGGTAAGTCTAACAAAGTTATTGCGTTTATCCAAGACTTTCAGCTTTGTCAATCTCATTAATCACCTCCACTAGGAATCGCGCTATCAATTGTCGCACTTGTACCAATCGATATCTATCTTGTGTCAAGTACCTCCAATATTGCTATTGGCGCAAAACATGCATGGGCAACGTCTATTGCAGTTTTGGAAATTACTTCCACTATAAAAATTCTATACTACATACTATTTGGAATGCTTGCCTTGATTTGCTTTGGGGTTCTGCCATTCATGTATTTTTATTCGGACGACAAGAATAATCTGGACGATTTGTATTCCACGGTATTTAGCAATCTAATCTTGAAGTGTTTGAAAAAACAGACTAGATGAAAGTCGAGTCATGCATTTATTATTTACAAGCAGCTCACATTGAAATGCATGTCATATTTAGCCTCTCCATAAAGCTTTTGCATTGTCCGCCGTACCAGCTGGTATTCTTGTAGTGCTGATGCTTATCGGTGCATATATGCGACTTCCGCCAATTCTTCCTACAAACACGCCTTGGTTCAATAGCCTACTGGTTCAAAATGGTATTTGAACCAAATCTTGAATAATTGGGGATGACTATTGGATCTTGTCATTTTGTATCTTATACTCTGATGTTTAAACTATATTATAGGGTATGAAACTGGGATTTCCTTTATTATTGGAATCATATCATTTGTTGGACTGATTGTTATGGTAACCCATGTGGTAAGCGTTTTAACCAAGTAACAATTGAAACTAGTTGACGTATATTTGGAAAACAGCCTTTTAAATTCATTTACCCGCATATCATCATCAGGCATATGGACTAAGCCATGCGGGATTATTCTTGATTCATCGTAAGTTGTGACGATGGATGTTTAATTGAATCTATTGTGAATGCATTTGATTTTTTCATACTACTCATGCACTAAATGCTATTTGTATCACCACACTCGATAACATTGATATGAAATAGAAAAGCGTAAAGAATTGGACGATATTGATGTGATTGGAAGTCTGAACAATGTTCGTTCATGTATTGACGCACTACATCAAAAATATCCTGGATCCAATGCTGAACGAAGAATGAAGGCTCAGGATCGTCGTAAACTGCAATCACTTCAAAGTGAACAGCGATATTTAGAAAACAGACTAACCACGAGAATCCCGGCTGTTGACACAGACAATGATTCTTTGAAAACTATTCAACAATCTGCCGAGGCAAGTTGCGACATTTTTAATTTTGTTTTGGCTGGATGGTTTTGGCTTACTATGTCTATAATTTGCAATATGATAGGCTGTTGGCGGGGTTTTGCTGCTTGCCATGGCAATCGTGTTTGTTATTTCCATCATGGCGACACTAATTGATCATGCACTGAGATCATGTGGTGCACAATGTAGTTTTCTTGTCACTACATTTGGAACAGTTACTATTTTGGACGCGATGCTCTATGCTGGATTAAACGTGAGCTCAACCATAAAATTCAATCTACTATTTGAAACCAGTAGAAATAGTAATGTATAGCTACAACTAACCATGATCTGTTATGATACCAAACTAAACCGTGCATGGCATCCACTCCCTCTGCCATGTAGATGTTTTCAATTGATGTAGTCCTAGTACTGGTACTGGCATACTATATGATTGGATGCATTTTTTATATGATGAAACAATACGGTGTTGGGGTGGTTGGGTTTTCTTTGTATTCTTTGGCTCCTGGATCTACACTACCCCAAGCACTAGTGTTATTTACAAGTGCTGCAATTGTGTCAGTTCCAGCTTGGATATACTTGATGATCATAGCTGCACCTCAATACATGGCATTTGGCGCACAAACAGTTGTAAGTTTTATTGAATGACTATTGGATTTTTAATGATGGTGTATTTGATTTATACTCGTATATCTAGTGCAATGTGATGGACTCTACTGGAAAACGCAACTGCACTCTTACTCCAGCTCAGTTGTACTCGTGTCAATTTACAAGTCCTGTTGGTAGGAGTTGATGTATTGTAGATATAAATATGACACATTAGTCATTTGATGTTCAATCAATTGCTGGATGAGTAATGAGATTCATAACGCCGTGTTTTGGAAACAATTGTAGATGTATGTACCCCGTCGATAATATCTACACTTGTCAGTAGATATCTGTACACACTCCCGTTATTTGGAACAGGATTTTACTCTGTGTCATGGATATTCTGTATTGTGGTATGCATTGGAGTCGTGATGACTGTATGGTCTCCACAAAAGAAACCATTGGACCAAGTATGCAATCCCTTTATTTTTAAATAGATTGGCAATAGAAACTAACGTGATTTTATTGAATGGTAATGCATAGGAACATGCTCACCTCATTACAAATGCATCCACAGTATCTCGTCGATGAGCAAAACATTTATACTGCAAAATGCAATTTTCATTAAAACTGGACATGGCAGCAGTTATTCATTTACAACCGTATTCACGTAACATGAAACACTGAATAAGAATGCCAAAATACATAATAAACAGCCAATCTCATGGTATAATAACTCGTATTTACTGGTCAACATTCTGTTTTAAATTCATTCATTTTTTCTAGTGATTGACATAAAACAACAGTTGTATTCTTGAGGTTGTTTGAGCTAGGACGCAGAGGTTTCAGGATGAATTTACAGATTTAAGAGCAGTCGAGCCCAATCACTGAGCTGTAATGCATGAACACGGTAATTGTACAATGTGCAGTTATGCAAAATCAAGATAATTTTAGTTTACAACTATAGTTTGATTGTATGTATTATATGATGGGTGTTGTTTGAGAATCGAGTGTTGATTCAAGTTAATTTGTAATAAAACGCAACGAATCATTGAGCTTTTTTATTCCAAAACAAATCACTATATAATAGATACAAGTGTTGCATGAACACGAGTGTAAATGAGTTGGTGTCAGAATATCAGTTGCCGTGTTAATGGTAATCTACGAGAACCAATTGAATAGGAACCAGATGATGCAATTCCAAGTTTTCATTGAATTTTGACATTGAAATGATTGCAATTGGATTTGGTATGCCTGTGACATTGCCTTGCGTCCATCTTGTATAAATGTACTGCCGAATACATAATAAACAATACTGACAGATGTGAATTGGATTACTACAACTTGGTGAATTGGACGGATAAGAGGGTTCGGCAAACAAGATTGGTATTGGCATCATTGAGCACAAGTTGGATGGGGAAACCATTGTATTGGCAAATGTACGACATACATACATCACTCCACCTGGACAAGGATTTTTACCAAAAGACACTGCAATTCATCATCGTCAGCATGTACTTCCACTTGTTAAGCAGGCTTTGAAGGATGCAGCAATCAGTCCATCTGAAATTGATTGTATATGTTATACAAAAGGTTGTTGATTGATACTGGATTGGATTTCAACCGATGCATGTTTATTTATCTGGATATTGCAATCCCATTAGGACCAGGAATGGCAGCACCATTGATATCTGTGGCAATTGCTGCCCGTACACTGTCATTGCTATGGGGGAAACCTCTTGTTGCAGTCAATCATTGCATTGGACATATTGAAATGGGCCGTATGATTACTGGAGCAGTCAATCCTATTGTGTTGTATGTGAGTGGTGGAAATACCCAAGTTATCGCATATTCAGAACAGAGGTGAGATGTATAAATTAAACTAGGATGTTCAATGTATGAGATTCAATGGACTGATATATTTTTCTAGATATCGAATATTTGGTGAAGCCATAGATATTGCTGTTGGAAACTGTCTAGATCGGTTTGCAAGAATTGTGAATTTATCCAACGATCCCAGTCCTGGATACAATGTGGAGCAATGTGCCAAAAGGTGAAATCATATTATGCTGGATTAAACTGTCTTGAACACTAATCTCTGGTCATTAAAAAGAGGGAAAAACTTTATCGAGTTGCCTTATGGAGTCAAAGGAATGGACGTTTCATTTTCAGGAATCTTGTCATTTATTGAAACCATCGCAAAAGAGAAACTCGACACTGGCGAAGTGACTGTAGATGATTTATGCTTTTCTTTACAAGAGACGCTATTTGCCATGCTGGTGGAGATTACCGAGCGTGCCATGGCTCATATTGGATCTCAAGAAGTGCTGATTGTTGGCGGAGTTGGATGTAAATCTACGTTATTGATTGTTCTTTTCATGTGAATGTCTGTTGACTGTATTTTATTATTTTCTGGCATGATTCGATAATTACGTAGGCAATGCTAGACTGCAGCAGATGATGGAAAGTATGACCAAAGATCGTGGCGGACATTTATTTGCCACGGATGAAAGGTGAATTGTTAACGTGCCAGCAATACAGATTTGGTGAATAGATTCTAATTTAGTCTGAATCAATGGTAGATTCTGTATCGACAATGGACTCATGATTGCACAAGCTGGTGTGTTGATGTATAAGGCTGGATATACGACTCCACTAGAACAAACAACATGCACTCAGAGGTGAGCAGCTTCAAGTTGAGTTGGTTGTAATGGTTGACTAATCGATCTTTGATAATTGAAAAGGTTTCGAACAGATGAAGTGCATGTTATATGGAGAGACTAGATCATGAAGACACTGACTACTGGCTAGTTGCGTTTGATCAGATGGAATGCTTTGATCCTGTTGGTATTGAAATAAACTCGATAACTTGCCATTTACAGTATAAACGATACTTGACCTTCTTTGGCAACTGGTTGTAATAAGCCAGCTGATGGCAGGCAATATTCACCTTACAGGCAGGAAACATGCAAGAGATTCACTCGATGAACCCTGGCAAACCAACCACTTGAACAGCAATGTAGCAGCCATTAACGATATGCATGTCCTAAACACTACTGATAACTACACACCTCCTTCACCTGCTATTCAAATTGATATGCAACGAGTCTGTGGTGGATTGAAACGGATACGGATGACTAGTCCACCAGAAACCATCTCAGACACTCTTGAGCAAGACCAACTTGAAGCACTGCATTCCGAGAATATCTCTACTACAACTACCAGAGTGAATTTACCGACCAGGCTATGGATATCCACTAGAGCGTCCCAGGATGAGTTTACAGACTCGATTCATCCAGAAGAACTTGCTACAATGGAAAACTATGCTTCAATGAATATGCAACTCAACCAACTACGACAGACTCGACTCTTGTCAAGAGGTTCTGACTCGATGCATGCCGCTTATTCTCAGGAATCTCCAGCACAACTTATACAGCACAGTATCCAGATAGATGGCCAGCAGAATCTAGCCACACCTGATTACTACAGATCCATCAATGAGCAGCTTCAACATTATCATCTATTACGAACCTGTCAGCACTAGCTCAATTTAGCTACCAAAACCCATGCAAGATATAATAAAAATATGTACAGCAGATTAATAGAGTCTGCAGATTTGTAAATAGATATGGATTTCAACGTTAATTCTGTTTTGGATTGAAGTGTCAATCTTGGCAATCCTTCTGATTCGTGCCATCATTTTATAGAATTCAGGATTCGTATCCTGTTCCTACATATTCAAAATCATCCAGTTCCGGGTTGTATGTATCTAAAATAGAAACAAATGACATGGTCAATCCATCAAGTTCGGTTTACAATTTTGACGCAGCATTCAAGCCATGTCAATTTCATGGACTAATAAAAATAGATACAGCTTACATCTTGTCACATCTGTACCATAGGGCTGTGGTTTGAGACAATATAGTGTGTGAAGAGGGACAACCAATGTGGGCATTTCATGAAGTGGAATGCCAAGGAAATAAGCCAATAGCGTTCTAAGCACGACTTGGTGGGTTACAACAAGTGCATCAGACTGCATTCGCTCCAGTTCGATAATGACTGGTCGTAGACGCTCAATCACATCCTAATGAATCAACCATTTAGCCAAGTGAAATAAGAAACTTTTGATCACATGAATTCATCTCGGCAAGATCGACTTACAATATAAGATTCACCTCCTGATCCAGGATAGCGATACAGCAACTTGTTACGCTTTCGTGCCGCAAACTCTAATGGATGATCGCGCTCGATATCAGCATAGGTTAAGCCTTCGAACGAGCCAGCATAGATTTCGTTGAGAAATCTAGTACAAATTACATGACCAGATATTACAAACATGTCAGAAACATCAAGTACTTTTGAAACGACATTTGATCAACGATTTACCTGACGTTGTTGACTTCATACTCATCCGGATCAAATTGATCCGTAATATCCATAGTGCGACGCAACGTTGATGTGAAGACACTGAGTGGGGCGTTTCGATCACTTACATTGGTCATTGGAGTAGGGTCTGGTGTCGCAGTACCAGTTTGAAATCCACTGCTATTACTCGTAAAAAGTTCGTCACCACTAGAGGCAAAGTAGTTTGATTCCTTCTGAGAGGGAGATGTGGTAGAGGATTCTGTATGAGGTTTTGCTGGACACAGTTGTTTCATGAATCTCGCAAGTGCTATGGAATATTTTCTACCAAGCAGCGTTACTGGAGGATCACCTCCGATACGCTCGGATAAATTAAAATCAGATTGGCCATGCCGCGTCAGATAGATGGTACGCTGCTTGATGTGCATTTGCATGAGATAAAACACACATTGGCTGGGAAGATATCCGCGAATACAGTTGGCAATAATCTTTTGACCAACATTAATTATCTTGATGTAGCTGTGGAAATAAAAAATGGTTAAAATAGATTCAAAAAGCTGATTTCAATACTAATGTAAAGTTGGCTACCTCACATCACGCTTTTCTTCAGCCTCGGAAATAGTTTCGTACACCTTTTCATAATTGGCAATTCTAGCCTGGAAATCGTTTATAGCAACTTCAGGATCCATAAATTTATAATCCGGGCCATTAAGCTTCATCTGGATATTTTGTGCCAAAACAGCAGGATCCGGACAGATACTCTCTATCAAATTTGAAAATGTAGTTGGCTTACTTGTTTTTAACATCCGTGCAAATCACATAGCATACGAATAAACTCACCAATGAATAGAGCTCTGATTCCAGGTTCTCGCTCAACACGCTCCAAGAGACTTTTCCTTCGTTCTACCGTCGAATTTGTTGCATCGTGAATCGCTACTTTTCCCCCATGGTTCAGCCATAGAATAAGCTCATCAAGTGTATCCAAAGCCAATCGCTCACGAATTGCTTTAGCATCCTGGTTTGTATTGTCGAAAAAGTGTGCATCGTGAGGTGTGACACCGTGTACTGGTGGAACAACGGGAGATGACATGAAAGTCTGGGGTGCAGTTCGTAAAGGAACGATTCCCATATTTGGAGGAGCAGACAACTGTTGGTTTGAAAGCCCTTCGCATATTGCCTCGAGTCGTTTGTTTCTTGGAATAGCAGTAGGCTGAGAATCAATTGGCAAACCTGTAAATGAAGGCTCAGTTATTATTGGAGCCTTTACGTTGGGATACGATTCAACGGTACATGTATCTAGTTTAAAGCAATCGAATTAAATAAAACATACATCATGCTGAGATTGAGAATCGACACATTGAACTATACCGTTGGTGTTCATGACACGACGACGATTGCCAACATTGAAGACTTTGGTGTTGAATCCGCACCAGGAAAGATACCTGCACAATTTCTTGCAAATATCTAGTAATATCCAGAAGCATGTCAAGTCAACACTAATAAAACCCACTAAAGCAGCCTTGACACAATCTCGACTTACATGATTTTCCTCGAGCAGGCAGTCCAACCTAACACATGATAGAAAGCAGTGTTAGAGCAATAGTGTTTGAAGATACAGTTGGAGCAAGACCTACCATAAGAATAATGTACTTTGGGCCTATCTCGTTTTTGAGCTCTAATATGTCTGATATTCATAAACAAGTCGTGAGTGGTCAAGACAAGGGTAAATCATGGAGTTTAACATGCATGACATTGTTGCTCAACCCACTGCCATTCAACTACCAGCAATGCAGAATCCAAATCCCTTGACATTTGAATAGCAATGACAGAGCATTGGAACATGGCTTGATAGTTAATGCTACAGCATGTCATGCAGCACTAACCTCTACGAGGACGCGCACTGGATACAGATGTAAGCGACGATACGCTGGAAGCAGAGCCGGCGCCTCGGTCCATTCCCAGCAAGCTAGATGTCATGTCCTTGCGCTTCTCCATAAGTTGTTTTGAAAGACGAGTTTGAATTCAAAAATGCACTCGACAGAATCAGCTATAAAGGGTCAACCTACTCAATCATATGATTCATCTCAAAAACTACACTCGACAGTCACATAAGTCATTGTGTTGATATTGCAACAATCTGCATTGACTCGTAAACGACGTGCAGGCAATCTCATTTGTTCTGTTTGTGAATGAATTGGCTTTAATCTCATGGTTTCAAAACGGAATGAATTCATTCGCATTCGTAATGCAATGATACGCAGTTATAAGGTTGATGGTATAAATTGGCTTGTAAAAACTGGTCATTTACAAAGTTGTTTTACAAGATATCCTGAAATAGTATCTTGATAAATATTCACTGATTACAATCACATGTGCAGTCAGATACAAACAACACATTCCATTCAAGCGTCCATGAAATAAATCTTGAAAAAGGCTGCACATATCAATTAGTAATCCAAATCAAAGTATGGATATAGAATTGGAGTAAACAGATGAAAACTGGAATGCAACGTGTTAGAGTTGTTGATCCTTTGAGCAAGTCTAGCTTGAAAAGGAATTGATGTTTTGGAGTTGTGATTTAGATTCGTCGCATTAGGACCATGTATTGATAGTTATATTGCAGCTATAAAGGATTCTACCATTTATAAATTCAAAATACTTGAACTCGCATAGTTGGATATTTACACTACTATAAAACCCTATCGGAATGCTACCCAAGCGATATTTCCCACGTGGCATTGCGGGATAAAAAGGTTGGCTGGAGATTCAAATCTGTAAAAAGCAATATATTAGAAGCAGATGATTATGTTGAACGAGATGCTGGAAATAAATTGCTTTATACTGAAACCAGCACGAATCTTGAAATTCAAAGTAACTGATTTGCAGACTCATGTAAGATTAGAATCCAATACACTTTAGTGGATCCCAGTCAACTATTTGAATGCAGATAGCTGAAAACATGTGGCTGACAATGGTTCCGTTATGGAAATATATCTTGTACGGGTTCAAGTAACTGAGATTGCATTCAAACATCAACCCTACAAATACCTTGATATTGCTTTGGGATTGTTACAAAAGCAGCTTGAGTAAAAGTAAAAGTATTATGAGCAGCAACAATAATGAAGATGCTTTGAGTAGCAATCAAACCAATAAAGTGTCAGATACGATAATACGATCAGTTGCACTCGACACACAAATCCATCATGACAGCAACAATAAACTATTGATGCCACCTATTGCATCTGCAACTGAATACACTAATCAATCATCAGCCATCGTATCAAAAAGGTCACATAGAGCAAGAGCCAGAGTCATAGCAGCTCCATACACTCGATCGTCGCCATTGCCATCCATCAAACCAACTGCATCGCCATTAGCTACTAATAGATCTAGTGCTAAATCATCAGAGGTTTTTGATATCCAAACATTGATTCCACATCATACAACTGCTGCTTTAATGAAAGAGTTTTTGTCAATCAATTCCAGCAGCACCTCCATATTGCCACATCCACTGTCAATATCCAGTCTAAATGGCCACAATAATAATCTCAAATCAAAGCGGAATTCAAAAACAAATCATCCAAGTAGCGGTATAGCTATCAGTACGAATATTTACAGCCACAATCACATACCAACAGACCCACAAACTGGTAGTAGATTACCTGCTCCACCATCATTTGGTCCAGGAACCCCAATACTCTGCAGCCCACCTCGTATAAACACATGTTACTCTAAAAATGAAGTCGGTAATGAAAATATTGATGGCGATCCTTTGGATTTCAGGAATCTACCACAAAACCATATGAATCGCTACATTCCGTCGTGTAATCAACTGTCATCCATCAACCAGCCTCAATCGTCTAGCTTTGACCATCAGCACTCCACTCCACTTTTGAGTTGCCCACTCCAGCAATTTCAACCATGTCATGCACCAATACTTCCACATACACCCATCTGGCATCCGCGTATTGTCCAACTGGACTTGCAATCTGTACCAGGATTTACAAAGCAACTACCTCAATCTGCCTTTTTTCCGTGTTCATCAACTCCTAATTCGTTACAGTCCTCAAATTTACCACAGACCTTGAAGCATGCTTCAAATCATTTCACACATGTTGCTCCATTTCTTCTGAATGCAAATGCAGTCTTGTCTGGACTCACCATCAAACCAGTATCTTCTGCTGCTGCACTTGTAAGAGCCAATGCAGCAGATACTAAACCATTTATTTCAAATTGCATCACAACCACTCATTCAGGACATGCTGTCATTCCAATCGTATTTGCAATCACTGTTCCCATTAATTCATCACAACCCATTGCACACACCGAATCTCTACCAGTCATGTTTAATCATCATGCATTGGTAGACATACCAGCAGTCTTGAAACCATCGTACTTGTTTGATCAAGAGATTGAGCGCGAAACAGTAGTTTACAGACACATGAACACCACACATCACCTCGACGGTGTAGTAGGACAGATGCTATTTTCTGGATTCTCGACCAGTCTTCCACCTCTTGCTCGTCGTCGTTCTCGTCATGCTGAATTGTGTCGAGTGCTGGTCGTTGCACTGACTGGATCTGTCCCATCATCTTACACTGCAGTCGATCCATTGCAACAGATTCAATTTCGCTCTGTTTTTACTCACGCTACACCACACACATGGTCACTATCATTCTGTCACATACTTTTATCGGCTTATGAATTACTCTGGTCGCATGGGGTATTGCATCGGATAGTAGCCGAACAGAATATTCTATTCGCTAATGTGGGTTGCAGCACTCCATTGGTTAGATTGTTTAATTTCAGTCGAGCAGTGATGAAACATGAATCAAAAAAGTATGGCAATAATTGGGAGATGGAGGTCAAGTATGAGCGACGATCAGTCGAATTGTTATGTAGTACACGGTGTAAGGAGTTTGAATCTCAATCCAGTTAGTGGTTAGTTCAATCCTGCACACCAGTCCAGTCCAACTTGTCCCATCATAATTATCTTGATCGTTAGTGCTCTATTGCTTGATTTTGCAAAATATATTTGTATACATGGCATATGAATGCAATAGCGTGTTGAGCCGAGTAAATTATTAGCAATTTTTGAGCAACTGCAAATACTTTATAATATCCAAGTTATACATTGCGGTTATAGATATGTAATAGTGTAGAGAATATTTGCTTTGGTCTTGTCAATAAATGCTTCTAGTAATGCGCCAATCTCCTGATCCAGATCTGTTGTTGCTTCAATCTGACCATCCACACTCATGTTAGCTACCAACTTGACCATTTCTATTGTATAAATGAATAAGGGTGTGTACCTCTTGTGCTAGTTGAAGAATCAGTTTACCACCCACAGTTGCTTGTTCATGGTTATCAATAATCTCGACGTTGATGACATGGACAGGTTGATTGGATTGACGCGATCGATTCAATATACCTACATCAGATATACTATCAATCACTATATTGTGTAGAATGGTATGAACAAGTGATTGCTTACTCTCACAAGCCGCATCAAAACACCGCTCCTCACAGGTAAAAATAACGTCAAATACATCACTGGTGTCTTGAAATCGTTCAGGTGCTCGTTTGATTCGTCTATTTCGGTCAAGCATCAGCAATAACCCGTTTTGTGTATATCTTGCATTCAAAAGGAATGTTATTGTTGAATGCAAGATAAAGTGTATTGTATCAATAGTTTGGTTGACTTACAAATGCCGGTCTTGACTGGCCAATTCGTTGTAGATGTCATCATACGGCGTACCGAATGAGTATATGTTGGGCTTATCTGCCGATGGTCCTGGAAGTCTGACTGCTGTTCCTGTTCCATATGACGATATACTAAAATTGTGTTGCCTAATTGGATATCAAGTATTAGAGTATAATAGCATGTTTGTAGTTGTATGCTTGCGAATGAAAATCCCACCGAAGAACATGATGTGCCTCCATGCTTCTGTTCTGGTTACTGGCACATACTACTGCAAACTTGATCTTGGACATAGGACTGAGTAGCAGTTGATGCATTCAAATCAGTCTTTTGAATGGATTCTGTTTGATCGTATCCGATCATAAGTTGTTGTGCGATTCTGCAAACTCGGCTCACAACTCACTACAAGCTGGAATGGATTTATAAACAACGATGGTTTTATTCAAATTTCAACAAAATAGAATTCTTAATAGCAAAGCCTATGCACATCAAGTATGAATAAAATCAATCCACGCAAAGTGGATCCAAAAATTTTATAACAGCCGGTGTTTTTGAATATACTGGATGCAGTGTAACAAACGTCAGCAACTCGTTAAAAACCCTCAGTCTGTGTGACACGACCAGAGGGTTGTATCGGTCAAAAAATAGTTTTTTAGGAAACTCGGGAAGAGATTTGAACTCTTGTCGAAATTCTCGAGCTAATAGTGTGTACAATATGCGAAAGTCCTTGTAGCGTTTATAAAGAGTATAGGCGACTGGACGAACGTTGATAAACCCAACAACGCGAGGTTTAAGAAGACGCACAGTGACAGGATATACTGTATACTTGGTGAAGAAACGCTCAAGGCTATTAAGGGTAGTGGGGATTAAGGGATCGCTCACAGTGACACAGATGCCCAGACGGTAGTAGACCAATGGCACTTGACGCTCAAAATCGTGATTGCGCATGTAGTTGGGTCGATCAATATGAATCTGCGGAGATGTGTAACTACGACTATGTCCTTTACCTTGACGGTGAGGACTGTGATTACTGCCCATGCATTCTCCTGTATTTTCTCCGCTAGAACCCCCCACTCCACAGTTATTAGAAGCTATTCCAGAATTAGATGCGACTACGTGTCGAGAAGCTGACCCAGAGTACATAAACTCTGTCTGTGGAGCTCGATGGCTGACAGTATCATAATTAGGAAACGAGGATAGACCAGACTCGTCAATCACAACTTCTGGTATATGAGGATTGGATGAAGTGAGAGGAACTGCACGTCGAGGTGGAGAGGGCAATCGCAGCATTGTATGACTGCGGAATCCATTATCGCTTCGTACAGATCTGGTAGGACTATAGCCGCTAACCCCACTCATATTACTTGATGCTGGCCGATCATCGTAAGAGGTACTCACTGTTCTCCCACGATACTGATTGTTTTGTTGCCAGGTTAAAACGGATCTATTCCGTAAACCACTAGAACCCTGACTATCGCTGCCATCCTCGATCAAATTATCCTTTGTGAAATTTGTATCGTGGCGAAAGGGAAATATACCAGAATGTCCGCCGGGCTGGGATATACTATCAGGTTGATGAGATGAACGATTCTGACGGCGAGATGGACGAGGAGTCACCTGCGAATCAATTGATTCTGGCAACGAGTCACTACTGTATCTCCTTGAAAGAGGAGTGTAAGCAGAGTAAGTTGTTTTGGAGCGTTCTTCTAAATTCTGGATAGCATTAGACTGTACATGTTTCGGTATACCATTGAAAAGAGATATCAAGGCCTGCAAAATACCCTTTTGAGGTTGTAGTCGTGGTGGTGGTTGCTGTCGAAGGGGAGAAAATTCTACATCGCTTTCATCAATTTCGCCACGCAATGAATCATGGGAAACCTCCAAGCTTAAGCGTTGATATCCAGCTCTATTTCCAGTAGCGGGATTAAGTCTGTGATGATAGTTGAAGGGATAATCTACAACACTTCTAGACGAATGTGACGAAGATATTGAATGACGACGAGCAGGAAGTGAAGGAAATGTAACAAATTGAGGGTTGGGAATGCTAGATGCAGTAGAAGACTCGACATCTGTGCCAACAGTGCAAGGATGATTTACGCCAGTATAATCCGTAATATTTCTATTCCGGTGCTGAAGATCGGTCAATGGTCGGTGTTGGGATCGACCATGACTAGAAAATACATGACGATGACTTTCCCATAAATTATCGAGATAAAAACTCCGTGCTTCTGGATCTATAGCGAATCCTTGATAACTGTTGTTGCGACTGAATGCAGCAGAAGTAGGTATCAATGCAGGGTCAATAGCATGTGATCCACCAGGGAGCACAGACTCGGAAACCACACCAAAGACCTGACCTGAAATGACAGAAGGTGCCAATGGAGCAATCATATCCACCTCTTCATCATCAGTCATAAACGGACCACCTCGAGAATCGTACGATCGTGCTCGTCGTACCCTCGGGTTAGCTCGGTATGAATTGGATGCAGAAGAGGATCTAGAAACGTAGGATCTTGATGAAGCATAGTCGTCATCGGAGTCGACTAGACTCTGTGATGTCGCGAGGCTTGTTGGGATGGAAGTAGTTATTTCATTATTATGTGACAGTAGATGAGGCGGATTGACGACCGAGTATTTGGGCGAAGGAGAAGCCATTGCAGCAACAGCAGGAGAATACATGGCGCATTCGAGCTGATGGTCGACCATCAAGGACGAAACAATAGAAGACGTGGGAAGAGTTGAAGATGCAGACATTGAAGTGGCCAGCACTGAAGGAGGAAGTACGACAGAGTTGATTCCAGGTGTGGATGAAGTTGATGCAGTGTTGAGTAGTGAATGGGTTGGATGGATGGCAGTGGTTATATTAGTGGTCGGAATGGAATGATGATCGAGTGGGTTCAGCGGACTGGTGCTGCTGGGCATCAGCGTCTTGAGCATTTGAAGGGTTTTGAATTCAATATAATCGCAAGTGTCAAATAGCAAAACTTGACACTATCACACTTGGAAATGTCAAATACTGATGAATGAACCTGCCTTGGACTCGGTCAGTCCACTCAAATATTAATGAATGTTCTGGGTCGCTTTTTAACTCTGAAACCACACCCACGTGATTCGCTGTGTTTCTGTTGAGCCTCTTGAAAGTAGGCAGTGCTTGGAGCAAACTGATGTCCTGCAAGTTGTGCATGTCCTGTTGTGCAAGTCCCTGCAAGTTCATGTCTGAAAAAAGCTGCTTTTGTTAATAGAAACGAACGTGTTGTCGCATGAACGTGTCGGATTGTCACTCTTACAAAAATTCATTCAAGGCTGCAAGTCTTTATTGTGTCGACTGTCTATTCAACCTAATCACAAGTTGCTCTTTTGATCATCGTTGCAACATCACTAAAGATACGGTCTTGCATATGCAATTCAAAAATTGTCCTCGTGTGTCTTGCTACAGATTGATCGCATACTATTCGCATCTCATTGATAAACACGGTCAGTTCTTCAACTCCAACAAATAACTCGTATCCAAGCCCAACAAGGAACCCTCGCTCAAGTAATGCTAATTCTGCTGTATTCTTGACACAGAGAATACTGGCCCAGGTACTGCGAGATAGATGCTCATTCTGGCTGCTGGGGCTTTGTACCGCTGCCATAATCACATCGGCCCCCCATCGATCTTCTTGCATTTTACACGCAAGCATCATGCCAAGTGCGAAAAGTCGAAAATCAAGTCCTCGGCTTGGCTTTTGATAGGATCCTGACATGTTTAGATTGCGTAGTCTAAGACGGCGGACATATAGTAGAGCCACAAACACAAGAATGCTGTTGGACTGGGTCTGTCGAATCACTCTGATACAGAAAGCACCAAAGACGCTTTGCAACTCGGTATCTGCTTGAAAAGTGTTGCAACGGCTAGTTATAGTGGTGGTATAGGGGGTATAGGCGGAAGGTGCTAAACGATGGGCATTTCTGCTGCTAACAGATTGAGATTGTTTTTCTACAGTTTGTAGACTCGACTGCTTCGAGTTCAACTCATCTGTTTTGGGCGAGTGTTTGATTAACTGAGTATCTGCCCAGATTCGTGGCACCAGAAGAGTGCATAGACTGGCCAAGGCATTCGTTTGGGTATGAGACCCCATTCCTACACTTGGCATTGTCTATTGGGTGGAATGTATGAGTAGTATGTAGAGAGCACCGGAGGATACCGTTTCCTGGGCAAGAAGATGGACCAAGGCTACTCAAACGAATACTATTTTTTAGATTGTAACTCGAATTTCAAAATAAAAACAATATTTTATTTTTCGGATTTTTAGCTATTACTTTTATGGCCCAATCCAACTCGTTTTCTCATTTTTACGCGAAAAAAGTGTCACGATAGAGATTGTCCAGATTACAGCGTGTAAAACAAGTTACATTGGGCCATAAAACTAATGGCTAAAATTCAAAAAATGAAATATTGTTTTTATTTTGAAATTCGAGTTACAATCTATAAAAAATAGCAACTGGTGCTGAAATTCAATTGTAAGCAGAAACAAGCAATCAAAACTTTGGAGTTACTACTGTACTAATCAATCGCTATGATTGAGTGTATGGCTTAAAAGAGTAGCAGTTGATGGGTTCCAATAGCATGGTACTTTGTGTCGATCAAATCAAATCAAAATGACACGATTGGACAGGTTTGATATCTCCAAAAATTGTATTTTGTCCAAAAGAAATTTCCATCACAGCCTTGAACCTTGTATTCTCCATCAGCACTACAATCAGATCACCATCTTGCCTCGTTTTGATGGATTGGTATTTACAAAATCATACAATCTTTGTCCATCCTCCAGTCCTAGCATATCCTGCATGGCCTTACACGACATCTCTGTCAACTGTCGTAAATTATCAACATTGCGCATTACAGATCGGTATGTCTTTGTTGATATGCCTGGTAACGCAGCCAACACATCCTGAATAAAAAATTGCATTAGTCTTGAAAGCTATAACAGTGGTTGAATAAAACCAGTTTGAAATACTCACCGAAGGAATAATATTGTATGCACTGTCAATTGCCTCTTTGGTATCCACTCCTACTTTTATAGCATCTGCTGCAACGGGCTCTTCCTCTCCTGCCTAAAAGATACATGAAAAAGTGCGTTCAACTACAACTGAATTCAAATTTTACTGCAATACATGCCACCTACTTTTAACTCTGCAAAGATCTCTGCCGTCGCATTAGCACTCGAGCTCCAAATCACGCCGATTTTAGGAAAGGTCAAACACAGCAACGAAATCCGACTATTCAAATCATTGCTAGAAATATCGCTTCCAAAGACTTCGGAAGAGCTTAATGTTGAAAAAGATCGGTTTTGTTCAAACTCAATCAGCAAGATAGGCAAATCGTAGTGGAGACACATGGCTTCGCATTGATTATACAGTCGTCCGTTTTTGAGTGAAGATACAAGATCTGAAATAGACTTGCGTTCTACACACATGCGCGGTGAAAGAATGTAATCACCAACTTCAAGTGTATGTGGTTCAAGTCGTATGTGTTTAGCATGGATCAAAGATGGAAGCGGTGATCGAAATTCACGCACATCAACAATAATCTGATAAGGTTTAGACGGAGCTCGACGAAGTCCACCTGCATTTCTAGTATCCACATTTTTCCAAAACAACTCTTCGGGATCTGTAGATACTCTGCCGTCTTGATCTATTGGGATTGCCATTGTCTGTGTAGACACCAAAAACATTAGCTGGATTGCACTTTATATCTACTCGACTACAGCAAAGTAACTATACATACCGCCTTTTGATTGATTAGCTTTTCAAAAGCCTCTTTTTCGCGACGAATCGATGTCAAATACCTTTGCTCCTCCACAGAGTTATCATATACCAAAAAATATACCTTGACCTCACTGTTACAATGTATTGCCTTGTAAAGCTCTACTCGACGAACAAATGCCACATCTGGATCGTACATTATAATCCATCTTGGTTTCAACTGCTCCAATAAATGCGAGTCATCGCCATTAAATACTTTGGCACTACGAGTTTCTTCTGCTGAAGCCGACGCGACCGACGATGCTGCATATGCATGCACATGTACATACGATAAAGGCGAGCTGCTTTGCTTTGGTAATGGATCTGTATCACCAATATTGTCTGACCCATCATTGGTTTGTCTTAAAAATTGTGCTATACGCTCTGCTTCCATAGCAAAAGTGGCTGCAGTTGGTTGTCCAAGTAGATCAAGTGATTGATATAGAGCAGCCGATGAGTTTGTTGCAAGACTAGATCCTTTTACTCTGCGTCGCTTGTTTGCAGGAGCATTCCGACCATCTAGTAATTAAAAGGTTGATCGAGACAGATTAGCACAGATACATGCAAAACACAGCGACATTATTGGCAGCATACTCAATGATTGTAAACCAGCAGAACTTGAGGAAATTTCTTGTCGATTTGCAAACCCGTGTGGTTTAGAAGGTTGGATAGCTGAATTATTTTGTGTGGTAGTCGATAAAGCTGAACCATCTTGAAGTGTTTTAGACACATCTGGCATGTTTTTTTTCCACCGCAAATAGTTTTGAAAAAAGTGATTCATCAATTGCTCAGATCCAATGCTGCTAAACATTCGATGTGACGCTTTTGAACGAGATGATTTTCCATCTGCAGATTTTTGATTTTTGACAGTGTCTGGTGATACAGTAGTGGAAGAACCCATGTTTTCGATAATGCTGCGAATTTGACGACAAGCTCTATCGCCCGTCAGAATAATCAATATATTTCCTACATTACCAATTTTTTCCCTTTCCTTTAATACTTCCTTGAGGACCTCCACTATAGCACGCCATTTGGGCTGTTCTTCCAAAACGGGTTCAATATTTGACAGTATTCCATTTAATGGACCTTGTTGAGACTCATTGGTAGATGGTAGTTGCTTATAGACACGCTCTTTACCCATGGAAAACACAGTATGTGCTGCATCTAACAGCAACCATGGACTTTCTACTGCACCACGCTTGTATATTGACGTGGTTGCTGCTGCATTGGCTGTCATGATGGTTTCCAAAAAGGAATAAAATGTAACTGCGTCATACGAAACAAGATAGCTAACCAAAATACAATTGCACAATCGAAACAAATATTTGAAATCAGCAACTATGAGTCAAACTCTACTTGAATCAATGCAATGCAGTTTAAGCAAAATTCAGAGTAAACCCTACGATAAAAGTTGACGAAGTACGTGAAGATCATTGACGAGCTGTTTTGTTTTAGTGCTGACACGATGCCAAATTGGATCAAGCTGGATACGAATGGTAGTATCAAACGATTTAAATAATGCGTTTTCTAGTTTAAACTCTTCAGTCTCCAGCTATTTGTATAAAATCTAAAATAAATACTTTGAAATGGCTTTACCACCGTGATAGTGGACACAATGCAAATACCTACGGTTGGATTCAATCGTTTCACCTCCAGCAAGCACTCATGTAGACAGTCCAAGATTGCTGCTTGAATCTCCTTCATTCGTTTAGTCATGGGTATGCGCAACTCGACCAGCTCCACTGACCCATTTGTATCAAGCGACTCTTTGACTAGAACGTGAAACCGCGGCCAAAAGTAAACTGATCGTAGATACAACACTTTCATTGTTCGTTCTAGCGTAGCAAACCCGCCTACAAATGCCTCTGGGTTTTCAGAAAAAGCCTTGATAAATCCTACCTTGTTTTCGTCACGATACAGCCGGAGAATAAATGCTTCGGTAGAAACGTCGCGCACCTGGTGAGCATTGTTGACAAGAATCCCAGTAACCAGATGAGTTGGCAAGACTTTGTTGAGAATATCCAGTACCAAGATCTGTGAAGTAACTGCCAGTACACCTCCAGCTAAATACAGCTCTGACCTATATTCAAACGTAAGTTAACTTGTCAATGGTTTGCTCCAAACAACAAGCCTGATCCATCTAGCTACTCTAATCAGAAATCTACCTTTTTACAGACGAAATTTCACTGTTGACAAACACAAATAGGTCAGGACGAATACATCCACCATCAGCTTCGGACAAAACACCGATTGCTTCAGCAGCATCACATACGCTTTGCTTGAGCCTGTCAAAATCTGCCAAAGATAGATTGACCAACAGCACAAGAGTGTGTGGATCAGTATGGATCTGAATGATTGTTGACAACAGCCGCTCAATCCCCAATCCTCGAGCCATAATGACTAATCCATCACCAGTTGCAGGGTCTGGATTGAGAACATTGGGTGTCATGCTAATGTCTGACAATGCCTCCTTGTGAAAATCAAGTATGCCTTTATTGGTGTCATGGAATGGCTCAAGTGTATGTTCCTGGCTTGTTGGATTGTCTGACATTGTTCTAGAATATCTCTGCTATATTCATGTAAAACGAAACACTTGAATATGTGTTGTGCTTTCCTACTACAAACTGAAATTCTGCCTTTTGGTAGTCAGATTATTCAATCACCAGATGTATGTATTGCAATCCAGATATTGGGTTTGACTGTTCTGATGTTGTCAAACTCGAAAATCAGATACGTTCTAGTGCAAGAAAAACAATCTTGGGAATGCAACTGTAAACTACAATAAATCAATCTATTGTGCAAATGACATCAAAATACTTTACAAATTCAATCTATTTAAAAAGAACAAAAAAGTGCTTCGAGAGGGGATCGAACCCTCGACCTACTCCGTGTAAAGGAGACGTGCTAACCACTGCACCATCAAAGCAACTTTCTAACATCAGTTTTTTTATTGTTACATACTTGACCTATAATTCATTGGTTTTTTATGTTGGTTTATATATCATTTTTGAATTGCATGTCAACACAATCTTGTTTGAGTTTAATTTTATTACAGCTGTATTCATGTAAAACAATCCATTTTTGTATTGATTTTGCAGTAATTGTCTTGAAATAAACAATCGTTACATATTCGTTGTTATTGAAACTCTGTTGTATTCTAATATCAGATACGTTTGCGATCTAGTCCAACATATCTCAGAAATGCAACAGTTGTTTTCATGCCAGTCAACTAATGAGTTTAAAATAAAATGTTGCCCAGTAAGATTTACACCAATCAAGCATGACTCTTTATCATCCATTCCGACCTATTTAGTGTTTCATTTTACGCGAATACAACTGTAATTATATTATCGGATACTTGGATGTTTATTGAGGGTTAAATATAAAGTTTATGACAGTGATGGACTATATTCAAGATTGTTAATGTGCAGTTCAATAAATTTACTTTTGAAAAGTCGCAAACTGGTTGGAAAAATCAAAAACTCCTTGATCAATCATACTACTATAATCTAGCGACCTTTTAAGACCATTGTCACGATTTAAGGACCAAAATGACAGTAGTTTGACATAGCTGTTTTGCTTGGCAAAGGCAACAACATTGCCTGCGTCATTGGCAGTAAACGTTCCGCTTTGATCGTTTACGCCAATCATGGGTGTGATGCCAATAAATACATCAAGTCCGAGATCTTTCATTTGTTGGTATGTGTTTTGCGAAGCTGAAATGGCTGCAGCACCCATATTGTTTTGTTGGCTGCCATAGTCCATGGTCATGATATTAACAATGTCTGGCTTTACACCGCGACTTATACCCAGTTTGACAAAGTCAAGACCATTTTGTATTAGTCCCATGGTTTCTACTGGTAATGTGTAAATGATTTCCAGATTGGCATTTTTACGCTTCAGCCCTTTGATGGCATCAAACCGTCTGCTGTTGATGTCGATGTTGTCAAGCGTAGTTCCCTCAATGTCAAAATCAAGAGTTGATACGCCATAGTAGTCAATTACGGATTGGTAAGTTGCTTGAAGCTGCTCTGTAGAAGAGCTGACCAGCGCAAGTTCGCTGCCAGCAGCCCCGCCAAACGATACAATAACCTGAGCACCGTTGGAACGCGCATCGATCATTTTTTGATCGGCAGACGTACTTGACTGGCCAACAAGACTGTCGCTGCCCCAGATGGGTTGGTTATTTTGTGATCCAGAGATTACAAAACCAAACGTAATATGACGCAATGTGTTTGCTTTGACTGTATCCCCAATATCAATATTGGTGAGACTTTCGTCAATATATGGAGAAAACATGCGAGATGGACGTTTACCAACTACGGTAGCTGGTACAAATATCATATTAGGGGAATCGCACGAGCCCAGAACAAGCTTGTTGTGAAGGTAATCAATGTCAAGGCATTTTTTTGTTGTTGGAGATTGAATTTTTTTAAAAGTGGGAGATACAACCCATTTCTGAGTGATGCTGCTAGAGCAAGGACTAAACGATGGAGTGCCACTTCGAGCATCCAAACACATACTGGAGTACACATTTTGTAAGCGATCAATGCTATCAAGTCCGAACATGGCGCATATTGGATTTATCTTGACTGTAGCTTGAGCCACACGATCTCCCCCCTTTATTGGAATATTCACATTTACAGTACATGTTATAAACAACTATATGCTATGATTACAAGAGTGGTATAGACTTACTGCACACATATATGGGAATTTTTTGTGCTGAATTTGAATAGTACGGGGCCTATTTACAGCAGTGAATTGAGCGAATCTATTGGCATCAGCTTTTAGATTGATACACGTATCTATAAACAGCACGCCTTGGCTACTAATTGTTAAGCAATTTTGAGTGCCATCAAGCTGAATTTGATTGTCCGAGTTTTTTGTCCACCTCTGTAATGATCCGCCATTACATGTTTGTAGCATTACAGAGAATTTCGCGTTATTCTGGTTGGTGGAAGCTACACCTATACAAAGCCTGCTCAAAGTGTGTTGGATTACTGTAAATGACATACTGCTGGTCACAGAAAATACACTGCAAAACTCGTCGGATCCAAGTTGTTTTCCAACAATGGGGTTGCCGTTTGTTCCCTAATTAATAGCAAATCACATTATTAAACATACAAATGAATTAGATTCTGTGTTTTCAAATGTGAATATTAAATAGTATACCGATTGAAATGTCACAGATTGGGGGGTTTACATGATGCGATTAAACAACTTACCAGGCAAGTGGTACCCTGTTGGATTGAGACGTGTTGGATCGTAGCAATGCATTGGTTAACAACAGAAGCCAAAATTGCCAAGCAAGAAAATTTAATAAGCATATTTATATCAAGATAAACTTTAATAAAAGAAAACCATGGCCAAAACAGTGTATTTATATACTAGACCGTAGCAGCATTCATTTAGTTGTCACAATTATCTGCCATCACCAAATGTTATCTGTGCATCACGCAGAGGATCAGGTTATCCAAAATCGCGAATATCAGCTTTCAAAAATCTGATTTTTGAGTCGACGAGTTTAGTCCGACAACAGTTGTTCAACGTAGACTTAAACATACTGCAATCAAATTGCGTTAGTATGCTCGCACTATTACAGTAAATTAGAGGTTCGGGACCCTTTAGAAGATTAAAAGCTAATTTTGGCAATCATGATTGATTTATTGCGGTTTTAAATCAAATAAATCGGGTTATATTTGACAATATGATCTGAAATGCTGTTTTATTTGTTAGATTGAATAAACTGGGTTTAATAAATAGTCAATGTATTGTGTATGTAACGTTGTAAAATGAGCATGTTCTTTTGGGCAATGTCAATAGGACATCCAGATGGACAATAGCTCAATAAGGTTTTGAACAATTCACATACATCACGTGATTATACTGTGCATTGGTTTTGATGAATGCTAAACTCCGCGCGATTGTAAAATCTTTGAATCTCGCAGCTTTCTAAGCAAAAGCACATCTGTTGGTTCAATAATAGATGTACAAATCCAAGGCAACCAGTGCTGGAAGCACTAATCAACTGTCTCCGGCAGTAAGTATCCCAGAGTCACCATCTCGTCCTAAGCCTGCTGTGAATGTCATTCCAGAACTTACACGAATATATGAGGTCTGTTTTTTGCGCTACGACTTGTGAATGATTGGCCAATGATATACAACTAGCCAATCTATATAGGTGTCTGTTGCATATCTGTTTGTTCATTACCCTAATAATCAAATGGGATGCATGCTCTAATTGAATTGCAGACAAAGATCAAGCCGCTCGAGGAAATGTATGCGTTTGATATCTTCCATAGTGCTGCTCTGTCTGCAGCTGATGTAGCTGCAAAACCCATTGTTTTACTTATGGGTCAATACAGTGTTGGTGGGTGGATGCTTTGCCTATAAGTAGTATATTTCATATATCTGATTTGCCTGAGCAAATCTAAACTCTTTGGGCAGATATCATCCTTGTCCAGCTGCTTACTGTTTTATGAATTATATCTAATGAATTAGGAAAAACCACTTTTATTAAGCATCTTTTGGGTAGAGAGTATCTTGGAGCACATATTGGACCCGAGCCAACTGTATGTACATATCAGATCATGCTGAAATTGTAAATAATCGCTGGATCGCTTATTTAGCAACATTGTATAAACAATAATAGACGGATCGATTCATTGCCATTATGGACGGGCCGGAACGGACTATTCCTGGAAACGCAGCAGCAGTTAGCACAGATCTTCCCTTTACAGTAAGCATAATGCTTGGATTTACAGTCCAGCAATACAATAGTCCAGTACTTTGGCCATGCTAAATAGTCGAGATTTAGAGTTTAAACCCTTGTTGAAATTAGGCGCTCAGCCATTTTGGAGTTTCGTTTCTCAACAAATTTCAAGTTTCACAAGCCCCAGTACCTGCACTTGACAATGTTATTTTGATCGACACGCCTGGCATTCTATCTGGTGAAAAACAGCGTATTGGACGCGCATACGATTTCCCACAGGTCATTGAATGGTTTGCTCAGCGTGCTGACATGATTTTATTGCTGTTTGATGCACACAAGCTTGATATCTCTGATGAGTTTAAAGAAGCCATCATGACATTGCGCGGGCACGACGACAAGATTCGCGTGGTACTCAACAAGGCAGATATGATTACTGGCCAACAGTTGATGCGTGTGTAAGTATTTAGTGACTCACAGCAGCCCTGTTTTTGATATCATTCTCAAAGTGACTTATTGCAACTGAATCTAGATATGGTGCGCTCATGTGGTCTCTTGGAAAGGTAATGCAAACTCCAGAAGTATCGCGAGTATGTAAGTAGTTTTTACCAAACTCGCGGGCTTAGTTCCAATCAAGTATCTAATGCAATTATACTGCCAATTTTTAGATATTGGTTCTTTTTGGGATCAGCCCATGCAAAATCGGGATTGCGAGTTGCTCCTCAAGGCCGAGCAGAAGGATTTGTTCAATGATATCAAGTGTTTGCCCAGAAATGCAACAATTCGTAAAATCAACGAAATTGTCAAGAGAGCCCGCATGGTTCAGGTTCACGCACTCATTGTTTCTCATCTTCGAGAAGAGATGCCCAGTTTTTTTGGAAAAGAAACCAAGCAAAATGATTTACTTAAAAATCTTGGAATAGAGTTTCAAAAGATTCAACGACTGCATCAGCTATCTCCTGGTGATTTTCCTAATCCTGACCGATATCGAGAAAGGCTTGCCGAGTTTAAACTCAAAAAGTTTCCAAAGCTCGACAAGAAAAGCATGCAGCTTATCATGGATGTAAGTGTGTTGCTTAGAGATAGGTTTGAAGCAAATTCTAACTCTGCCTTGATGTATTCAGGCTTTGGGGAATGATTTGCCCAACCTAATGCGGCAGATTCCAGAAGCACCTCAAATTCTCCCTACGCATATACAGAATCCTTTTGCTTTTGCAGCATCAGAAGATTTACTTGGTGGCTCTCCAAATGGTGCACCGTCTGAGATAGAAATGTACGATTATCAGTGTATTGATCGCAAACCCTACGTTGATCAATTCAAAGCTTTAGCAGGGTCTGGTGGAGATCGGCTTGCAGGGCCAGCGCTCAAACATGTTTTTGAAGCTACAGGTTTAGATATGGTTTCATTGGCTAAAATTTGGACATTAGCCGATTGGACTCGAGATGGATACCTTGACACAGACGAGTTTGTTGTTGCAATGCATCTTTGTGAAGTCAAAAAGCGAGGATGGGTAGCAGAGCTACCTGCCACTTTGCCAGATACACTGCACCCAAAGCACCAAATCTAAACTGTCTGAAATGAATCACCAATTCAGCATTCCAAGTCCTATAAATGGTAGGGTGTATTTGAATTGTGCCAATACATGACCTGCTACGATAAGAACATGAAAAAATACTATTGGTTCATCGTGTTGTTTTACAGTATCGGTCAGCTGCCTGTAGAATTATCAGTTGTTTCAATGCACTCGAGTTGGTAATGACAAATCTATCATTTTACCAACTTTTACAAACATACCAGTTGAATAATGAGGGTTTAGTGTTGCCGTTTTAGAAAGTGCAGTTTTAAATTAGTTGTGCTTCAAGGATCACAAGGAAAAATACCCTTGTGCTTTTGTTTGAATCCATCAACAACCCCTACAAGCAATCACCAGTTTTTATTACCTGCCTTTTTGATCTAAATGGCCAGTGTCTTGTTTGAAGATCACTGAATATGATAGATAGTATACTTGTATAGACCAAGTCAGTGAGTCGTGTTTTAAAAACAATAGTTTTCTATTCAAGTAAATTAAAAGTGTCTAGTAGCTATAGTGAGTGCTATGTTGTCAAGCATGAGTGCGGCCTTAGTCATGATGGTCTAATTTGTCTTTGAGGCTGTAATGGGAAAAATAGCCATGTTGGGCTCACATGGGCGTGAAAGAATAACAGGTAATATGCTGTTGAATTGCCAAATAATCCAGCGGCAATTTTTGAAGCTCGGTATATTGCACAAAAGTATTACCAGAACAAAAGCAAATAAACCAAGCACTAAAAAGCGTAAGCTGGATCACACCAAAGCAAGGCTTGTTTAGTGCAAAAAAGTTAAGCCGTATTCATGTAAAATGCAACTTGTATTTTGCTTTGGAGTAGACAATGGCTAAATGTTCGTCACTTTTATTAAATATTGACTCATTGCTTTTTTAATACTCTCAATTCAATCAACACAATGTTCGTCATATGATGATTACAAACGATGATTTTGAACTAAGATTATCCCCTTCTCCTTTTTTGGTCGCCATCCTATACGATCGCTAAATGTGAACCAGTTTTGCTCATTGCAATCCAGATATTGGGGTTGGTTGTTCTGGTGCTATTCAAGACTTTGGTTGTTTGATACACCCTTATTTAGTAATCAATTTCCCATGAATACGGCTGTGATTGCAGCTGGATAGCTCTGATGAAGCAATGCTTGTCATTTTATTGACAGCCAACCAAGGGAGTGGATATGGAGTATCTAGCCCTAATATATACCGTTAATAAGAAATTGAGTAAGCATTTTGGTTAGTATGGGACGGTAAAAAACATTATTACGATATTTCAGCCATCAAGAGCAAGTTGTTTACAGTCACACGAGCATTGCTAAATCGGCTGGGAACCCTTTTACAACGCGCAAGCTATGGGTATATCATTTTGGTGAGCCCTAATGGACCGCATCCTATCTACAAACCCATGTTTTGTTGTATTATCACGGGTCTCATACCTAATAGTCGGAGCTTGGGTTATATGGCTACTATATTTGATTGGAAGGCTGGCTCATCTATTGACTTGTTTCCTTTGATTAGGTTCAGCCTGAATTGGATTGTATAAATAATACGACATCTCGCTGCGCTATTCTTTTTTGGTGATTGCTTCTAGCTATTGACTGTATTGGCTCATTATGCAAGTGAATTCTATATGTGCATCCACAGACAACGATTGCGCATTACCACGTCACTCTACTGAACAAACCTGTACCAAACCGCAAATTCAGCTCTCCGTCGATACACATACTGCCCAAATGACATCGCAGTCTCTTTCAACACTGCCACTAGGCATGATTCAAACCACTAATCAGGAGGTGACAAGCCTAGAAACTGACAATTCATTACAAAAATCCTCGACGCATACACTGCAAGTGAACGCAGGTTCTGCTAATATGGGCCAAGATACAAATCATACCAACACTGTACTTGATAGTACCCAACTAAACTACCAGGCATACATTGTTCAGCAACCAGTAACTACTCTGGCCTGCGGTATATCGTATATTGGACCTCAGCCTATTGTTCCCATCGAACCTTGTTTGGCGGTCCAACTAAGATTGGTTTCAGCACCACAGGCCATAGACAAAAGGTGGTCTTACATTTTATCGATTACAATGCATTGTTGTGTTTATCCGTCATCGTTTATACTGATTGATGATTGCTTGGGCTGTTTGGCTCATGTTTTTGGTTCATTTGGTAACAAATTTCCGCTGTAATTTGGCATCGCTCTGGTCTTTGCTGGTATCACCAAAACATGTTTTTATATTGGTTGCTAACTATGTATACTTGCTTCATATACGCAATATGCCGTTGTTCAATTTAATTAGGCACCATATATTTCTTAGCTCAGGTTCACTGATTGCTCATGCATATCTAACATCCGTTGATGGAACAACGGATCTAAGTAGTTTTGTTCGTAGCACACAGAGTTTAATAACAAAAAAACGACGGCAATCTGTACCCACTCAACAATCTAAAAAATCCGTGGCATCTAGAATTCCTCTTCCTGCTATTTGCACCCCAACTTCGTTTACTGGTCATTTGGATTCAAGCTCGACTCAAGCAAATTCTAAATCAACTTGCTTTGATGGTCACGTTGATTTGCTTGACTTGACTTTTGCTAATCCAGATAGTCGGACTGAAGCATCATCAGCATGGTCTCCTGCGCCTTATAATTCATCACTATCATCTCAATATTCGGGTACTTCAAGTACAAGTCCAATGTCCAATTTAAACAAATGGGTAGATAAAAGCTATGCAGGTATAATTTTTTGATGTCTAAATTGTCATTGTTTGGCCAATACTATATGAACTTTGTCAAATGTAGAGTTGGATAACGGACTATTTTTGACTATTTTAACAAGCTGTAAAGTGATATTTCTAAGCAGCCGATGCCTAATCCAACAACTGGTTTATACATCTTTCGTCCAGTTTATTTAAATTCGTATTCACGTAAAATGCAACACTTGTAATGATTATCCCTTGGTTTGGAATAGACAATGGTTGACTATTTGTTGTGCTTTCCTACTACAAATTGACTATTTTAATTGAAATGCCTGTATTCTTTTTTTTTGGCACAATCATGATGGTACAATCATCAGATATTGTCCAGTATATTTTTGGAATTGTCATTTCATGAGACTGGCAATGTATTAACATTAAAACCTCTAGTGTTTCATTTTACATGAATGCAAATCCATCATCTAACCACATCTTAAATCACTCCTGCTGCAATTCATTAGATTCCAAAGAATCAATGGCCCGCTCTCGCAGTTCAACTTACGATACTTCAGAGGAACATAGTGCCAAGACGTGGAAGGACGTTACATTATCATTTCTCTCGTTCAACTATGCACAAAAACCAATGCGATCATTGTATGGCCGACATGTTGCCGAAGCAAGTATGGTGATGGGATTGGATGATGTACTTGGAGTATTCTTTTTTTTCCCCGATCTGGGAGTTCGTATTCCAGGAACATTCCGTATCAAAGTAGTTATATCAGATATATCTAGCTGGTAAGTGATGATCGCGGATATGATCCAGAGTTTGGATGATGTTGGTATACATTTCTTGCTCATGCTTAGTGGTTCATGGATGACAGTACCAGTCGGGTTGATCCAAAACAAGCATGTAAAAGTGGTACGGTTTTAGCAGAGGTCTTATCGGACCCATTTGTTAGCCATACCTCGGCCACATGGGGCGGACATTACAGTAAGCAACTGTTTTATATTGATGAAACTGGATTTAACGCCTGCAGTACACCATGAAACTAACTTTACTAACAACATTAGAACCAACAGACATATCCAAACACTTTACCAAACAAGGTGTTCATATTCCGTTTTTCAAGCAGCGAAAGTCGCTGGAAGGATAGCAAAAATGGTTATATTAGAGTCATATTCACGTCAAATGGAATATTTTTGTATCTATCTTGAATTGACTGTTTTGTTTTGGAATAGACAAGGACTGAATATTCGTTGTTTCCTACTAGAAATGGATTGCCTTTTCAATAACATTTCCAATTATTTGTGTCTGGAGTTCAAACGAATTTATTTTTTATTATACTCGAGTTATTTTTAGTAGGGTTCAAGAATCGATAGTATTAGAGTTCTAATCCTCGTGCTGCTTGTTGAATAGTTGGTAAACCATGTCCAATTAGAGTTGTTTTGTTGAATGAGATGGCAGTTTGGAAATGATGCATGCCGTTTAGAAGGTTAATATTGCAGCATTGACAGTTTCCTTGAACAGCGATCGTCATGAATCATACACTACTAGACTATAGTTTTAAACTGTTTGAATATTCATATATTATACAATCATCAGACTCATTCATTGCAATCTAGATATTGTCAATAAAAACCTGAACAATCTTCTTGCTGCCAATCTGTTCGTCATTCACAAGTGTTTGTATGAAATATCGTTTTTAATTATCGTCACATTGGGTTTCCCCAATTTTACATTTCTATTAACAGTTGGTTAATATTAACTACACTATATATTCACATATTCATCAACTGTATCGTTTTATTCTGTTTGAAATAAGCTGGTGTTCATCCCAGTTTTGTAACCATTGCTCTACTTGAAGATTCAGTCAACATGGATATAGTCCAATCTTGTCCGAGTAGTTCAACAACTGGCTCTGAATTGGCTCGAACATTGGGTGCTGGATGCAAGCAACATGGAAAACTGGTTTATAGCACGTCAATTGCGTAAGTTTATGTCAACCATGTCAGTCAGGACTGCTTTTCTAGATACTGGATGGTTATCAACTTGGATTACAGCTAGTCTATTTCATTTGTAATTCAGTTTAAATGTGCATGACATCATCTAGTGGGTTAGAAACCCATTGTTTAAACTGCTGTTCACATCGAGTGGTATTACCAGCTTATCTAATACTATTGTGTACGTTTAGACCACCGTCAACCCTGGCTACTATTTCTGGATACTTGACTGGCATTTCATCGTTTTTATCTAAAAATATTGGTCCAACTCTAGCTCGTGCTACTGCTGCTGCACCCAAACAACCAGCAGTCTCGTCTGATACTACTATTCGTACATCTGATGAATCGACAAAAGAAGAGGTTATTTTTTCTAAATTTCAGTGGATCGATTGGTCTGGGCTTCAATCTTCTAGGTAGTACTTTATGGGTTTGGCTCGTGTGAAGATTGATCTTGTCAGAACCCTCACATGATTGATTCATTGTCCTTGGGTGTACAACTAGACTGTTTCTGTTGCTTGGATATCCACATGGGTTTCAAATTTGGGATGTTACTGATACAGATACTGCTGTGGAAATTGTTTCTATTCGCGATGGATGTGAAGCTGTAGTAGATATCGAGGTACACATTGTATGTTATACAGGACTATACACAGTGAATGGCTAACAGTTTTGCTGAAATTATGGACAGGTTATTCCTACTCCTTGGTTATCTCATGTTGCAGATCCATTCAAATCAGAACGACCTCTTGTAGTTTTCGTGTAAGTCGGTTTGCTTAATCATGCTTTAAATACTGCATCACAATCCAACATATTCAATTTATATGTTTGAAACTTTGAAGCACAAAGGTAGACAAAGGCGATCATTCAGCATATACTGCTACTATCGTTTCACTTTCAACAAACACGTTGATACATACCATTGAGTTGGCATCATGCCCTATTGCTCAAATGCGTGTAGACGCAAATGCCAAGTATCTTGCGTTTGTAAGTCAATTTTCATGTGCTGATTCAACAAATATGCATTGGTTTAACACTATCATCAGAATCTTGGAAAACAATTGGGTATTAGACTTTACTCTTTGCTAGATTTTAGCTTGATGGCTACATATACCGACGTACACGCTTCTCCACTACACGATGCGCCCGTGTTTGAAATAGGCTCTAGATTGATTGCATATACGACCACTACCAAGTTCAATCCGGCATTTTCCAAGAATTATCTGGCTTCTCCGCATATCCAGTCAGGAAGTGATTTAGAAACTCTTGATTTATGTAGCGGCATTTTAGGAACAAGCCCTTTACATGCCAATGCGTCGATAAGTCCTTCTCTTAAATGTGCTACACATCCTGCAAACAGTGGTGGCAATACCAACTCTGCAGGAAATAGTGGATCAGGAGGTGTCAATGCGGGTGAAGTTGCAACAAAAGTTGCCAAAGGGGTTGCATCTGGAGTTAAAGTTATTGGCGAGTATGGATATCATGCAATCAGTAGTTACTTTACAGGAGATGCCACATCTCCAAGTTTTGGTGGTGTACCGTCTCGTGCTATGGCTGAGAGTTTTGGTAAATCCAATGGATTTGGAAACCCCGTTTCCAATTCTTATGAATTTCGTAAAGATCGCAAGAAAGATCCACAGGATGGGATTGTAAGTCTAGCCATTGATCTGTGTTTAGATGATGAATTGTCATGCTTGATGGGTGGCTAAATATCGACTATTACGACTACTGCTTGTTTTGTAGATTGTACTGAGATCCCTTCCACGGCCATTTTCAAAAGGAAAAGAACATTCATTAAAATCGTCTCCACAGCTGGATCAAACACAACCAGAATCATCCTCTATTCTTTCACTGTTTCATCCACATACCAATCCAGTAGCTATTCTTAAAATGGATCCATCCGAAACCCGACTTTATACAGCCAGTATAGAAGGCACAAGTATTTACGTTTGGGATATTTCCGATATTTATTTGCGACGTGTCAATTCTCTTCATATTGTTGGGACACATGGAGGATGCCAGCCTATTCCAAGATGCTTGTTTCGTTGCGATCGAGGTTACACTGCTGCTAAAATCGATAGTATTGCGCAGAGTGCCAATGGAAAGTGGATATCTGTCATGACTGCTCGTGGCACTGCACATGTGTTTCATACCGAGTTTGGCAGCGATACCAACGACACTGCTAACCGAGATCGACATGATCGACAGACTTCTGATGGTGGCGTGCAAAGGACATTTGGGGTAAAGATGTTGACGCCAATAGTTCGACTCAATGCTCGCACATCTATAGATGTTGTCAAGCATATGTTTACTTCAGATTCATCCAGTGGTATGCCAGGATCCACAGGGACTGACTATACCAATACGACAAGCTTAGAGGATCACATTGAGTGTGACGAGGACCAAAATATGGGTCATAACAAGCCAAATTTCCTTCCTCCATTTAATCTATCTGGATGCACTCATATGTCGGCATTTTTATCATCAGATCTCACGTATTCGCCTGGATTGCCTAGCACGGAACGACAACGTATTGTTGTATGGGATCTTACGGGAAAAGTTACACTATTTTGGGTAGATTTGATTCCAGAAGAAGGACTATCTCAACGAACAGCCACTCTCCCACCTGCAGTATTAACGGTGTTGAACAGCTTTCCGAGAGCGACATTTATGAAGAGCGTTTCTTTGCATGATGGGTTGGGTGCTACAGTAATCAAGACAGAGTATAAAGTATTGACTATGCCAGTCTCTAGTACTGAACTACAAAGGAAAAATAGTCATGAGCAAGTATGGATGTCGGATCAAGTAAGTAGTTTTAATGCAGTGTTGTCAGTGGGGAAGAGCCTGATTGAAGCTCGATGATTTGCCATAGCCAACTAATGTGTAACTACGCGGAGTAGATTTTAGAAGATACCGAATCAGCGTATAGCGTGGATTCCAATCGACGACGTCCATCACAACAAAAACAGTTATGGCCATCGCGGATTGAGATATCGTCATGTTCTGACCAGCGGATTCCACTCTGGATGGATCTTCAATGCACGATGCAAGTTTACCACCCAGATTTAGCGACAAAAACATTGGTGACCCTCATGACTGATATATCAACGGATCAGACATTTACAGCCGATACAGATGCTCGATCCTCGATCAAACCTTGTCCAAGTTTTTCAGATGTTCCCCTTGCAATGAATATAGTGGTTGCACCCTACACACCGACACCTCATGGGGATCGTAAAGGGTTTCCACGACTAGACGGAGATTCAGAGCTTGAGCAAGGGATTTTGTCAGCAATGGGGGATGGAATGGAGATGCCAGTGGGTCAGCAGTCTCTGCTTGATGCATTTTTTATCGAAGATGATGGGTTTAATGTCATCAAGAGCGCACACTCTATACCGGTGTATGAAAGAGTCGAGTATTCAGCTGGATCAGGAGGATCCTCGATTGTTGGTACGGCATGGGGAAATGTTCAAAAGGTGTTTGATGCAAGTGCGCGACGAAAAAGTCTAATGAGTAGCAATGTTGATATGGAGAGTATAGATGACTTGTGCATACTGGAAGACGGAACAGATGAGATTGTGGTTTCAAGTTCAGATAGTGCGATGAGAGAAGGATTTGAGCCCACTTTAACCCGAAAAGAAGCAAAACGACGACGAAAACAGCAATTAATAAATA
Organism: Batrachochytrium dendrobatidis JAM81; assembly: GCF_000203795.2. NCBI lineage: Eukaryota > Fungi > Chytridiomycota > Chytridiomycetes > Rhizophydiales > Batrachochytrium > Batrachochytrium dendrobatidis. The sequence goes on along the minus strand of NW_006281118.1, from coordinate 9,524 downwards.
ACCATTTGATGGAGTGAAAGACTCCAAATGTAAATTTAAGCTTTTCAACAAGTTTACATTGAACTCGCCCTTGTTTTAGTGTTTCAGTCTTTGCTTTGTAAAACAAAGCATGAAGTATCGTTCAACCCGAGGCAAGTCGCAAGGACTGTCATTTGAAGCAGCAGTGCTTCAAGGACTTGCACCTGATGGAGGTCTTTACATTCCAGAAACCATTCCTCAAGTTACTCAACAAGACTTGCAAGAGTGGTCAAGTCTGACCTTTTCTGAACTAGCAACTCAACTCTTTCGAAAGTTCATTGCCGAGTCGGAGATCAGTACTCGAGAGTTGTCTGATATATGTCATGCATCGTTTTCAACTTTTCAAGACCCAGCAGTGGTGACACCACTGTATCCGTTGGTAGCTGACTCTGGACTGTGGGTGTTGGAGTTGTTTCGAGGACCAACGTTTGCATTCAAGGATGTTGCATTGCAGTTCTTGGGCAACTTGTTTGATTTCTTTCTTCAACGAAAGAATGCAGCATTGATGGATGGACAGAAGCGATATGGAGTGACGGTGGTTGGAGCGACGAGTGGGGATACTGGTGGAGCAGCCATCTATGGTCTAAGAGGCAAGCCAGACATTCAAGTGTTTATTCTACATCCTCATGAACGCATTTCTCGAGTCCAATACTTGCAAATGACGACCGTTTTGGATTCCAATGTGCACAACATTGCTTTGAAGGGATCTTTTGACGATTGTCAGGATATTGTCAAGCAATTGTTTTCAGACGAGTCTTTACGAACAAAGTATAGTCTGGCAGCGATCAACTCGATCAATTGGGCTAGAATTCTAGCTCAAATCAGTTACTATTTCTACTCTTACTTTGATATTCAGCGACGAGTCAAAGCTTTAGGTTCCAAGAACAACAGTGAGCCAGTGCGTGTGCAGTACAGTGTTCCTACAGGTAATTTTGGGGATGTGCTTGCAGGGTTTTATGCTCGATCCATGGGTCTGTGCGTGGACAAGTTGATTATTGCAACGAATGAGAATGATATTCTTTATCGGTTTATGGAAACTGGAGCGTATACCAAGCCCAAGACCAGTGGTATAAATGCTGTTGCTCAGACACTTTCACCAGCCATGGATATTCTTGTTAGTTCGAATTTTGAACGATTGTTGTGGTACTTGGAAGGATCCGATTCACTGAGCAAAGAGGACATGCAATCACTATGCAAGGATGAGGATAGGGTACAAAAGACCAGTCAGATTCTTGCACAACACATGGAAGACTTGCGAGTCCAGGGTGGGTTTCAAGTTGGACACGACAAGTTGGAACAAGCGCGTCAAGTATTTGGATCGAGTCGAGTTGATGATGAACAGATCTCGGATGCGATTGCAAGGTATTACAAGACTACAGGGTATATTTTGGATCCACATACAGCTGTTGGAGTAGTATCAGCCGAACGATTTCTTTCCACGCACCAAGACACTACTGAATCCAACAAGGTTCATACAATCTGTTTAGCCACGGCCAGTCCAGGAAAGTTTCCTGAAGCAGTTTTGAATGCGATCAATAGAGACCAAACAAAAGGAGAAACCAAACCAGTCAAATTTGAGGATATTTCACCTAATGAGTTGATTCAACTTGAAGGATTAAAAGTACGATGTCTATATGTAGACAAAGGTAAAGAAGGAGTGAAACAAGTGATGATTGAAGAATTAAAAAAATAAAGATGAAGGAGTTGATCAAGAATTATAATAAGAATTGATCAAGAATTAATAAGAATTGATTATAAAAATGAAATTTGTTTTCTTGTTCCGACAGTTTGTTCAAGAGTTTGAAATCCATTTCAACAGTCAGCCATTTGTTACTTGAATCTTGTCAACTGCTGCGACTCTCGACTGTTTCTATTCTATTCTAGCTGGCTTGACTGCGCTGTCTACTGCTTGAACGTCCCTTTATAATGCGCATCACAAAAACTCCAAAGAAACCCTCGCAGCTGGCTCTTCCCCCGGTGAGTTGTTGTTGCTGCTGTTAAATAGAAATCAATACTAACCTTGTGTCATCCCATCTTTACAGCCTTCTTCATTGATCTCTGTCATTGATCATTTGTCCTTCGAATCTAAAGTCTCTGATAATGATTTGGCTGCTTACATTCATCCCTTGGTCTTGGACTGGCCACCATGGCCAAAAACTGACTTGCATTTATGGATTCCTGTCTTGAACCGATTCGATGCATTGATGGAATCCATCGTGCTGGCTTGTGGTTTGGCTTATGCTTCATCTACTACAGATTCTACTACGGATCCTACTCCCATCCAGCTTATTCCATTCACTCCTTTTCAAAAATCATTGCTACTGTCTTTGTTGGAGTTTATGAGGCTCTTGTGGGAATCTTCCACCAATAGATCCTTGTACAACTCTTGTGACCATTTATCTTCTCTACTAGGAACCACTGATCTCGATGTACTGCAAGAAACCCTTCGTTTCTTGCTGAAATCTGCCCAGCGTACTCAGTCCCAACGCACTCTTAGAGCAAACTTTAACAAGGCTCTAGATAAATTGCATGTGTTGGCCCAGAAATGGCCTGGATCTAAAGATTTCTCCATTTCTGGCTTCGTTGCTACGGATTCGACTGCTCTCTCTACTCTCCCAAATCCTTCAACAAACGTGTCAAATCCTCCAGATTCTCATGTCATTCTCGAAGAACTGTCAACTGTTCGTTACGAGTTTTATCGCTTAAACCACTCGCTTGAATCTACCGACTCTTCAACTTCTGTTTCTACTCCCTTGAGTGCAAAATTCAACACCGTATTACCAGATGAAACCGCTTCATTCATCTCCGCTTCAGATGTCAAAATTTCAAAGGCTCTTAAAACTCCTTCTCCATTCGAATCTGGATTGTCCCCATCCACTCCCGACAAACACCATGCTAAATCTAATCCTACACTCGCTTCGACTGGCACAACAAACGCAAATGGTTTGGTTTTAATTACCGTCCCTTCTTCCACTTGGGCTGATCAGACAGACACGCAACTGTTGGCTACTCTTAGAACCTTGCACAATGTTCCCGATGAACACGTCTTCCCATTGTTTCATCGTATTCGCTTGGCTATGAGCTGTTCTAGTGTCTCTAGTCTTGAACCCCTCTTGGATATTCGTATTCTAGCTATTGCTGTCTTGCTGAGTATCATCCCAGAAGAGCAGGCCCAATCTAAATTGTTTCTTTACGAGCCAGATCTGATTCAAAGATTGGTTGATTTGATATCCGGAACTAAACCCGTTCAAGAATCTCTTCAAACTGCTGCCATATGCGCCATGTCTGCAATTGCAGCATATCGCAACAAACTCAATGATGTGGTCGGTGCTTTGAACATCTCTGCAAACCATGGACCCATGATGCATGCACTACGTCTGATTATTAAAGCCATGGAGTGCGATGCTATTGAACCCATGTCAGATCATGTCGATGCCGTATTTGCTCTTCTCTTGACCATCGTTACCGCTTCTACAGGTGGTGCAATGCTGGTATCGGCTGGCATCATTCCATTACTGGTATCTGCTACAAATGTTCAGTTTCTTTCCCAGATTAAACATGTTTCTCGATGTGTCAACTTGCTCGACAATATCCTATATTCCAGTCCTTCTTCTCTCGCTGCCTTCACTGCCGTCAATGGAGTTGATTTGTATGTCGCTCGAATTAGCAGCGATGTTAATGCATGTTTAAAAGCTACACAAAATTTGGATTTGAAAATTACTTCAAAAACTCCACTCGATCCTGTATCTTCTCCCGAGCTAAGAGAGTTGGCTGCCCGAGTTCCCATTCTTCGTGCTACTTTAAAGTTGATTTTTCACACAATGCAAACTTCTGGTACTGCCGACGGTATGCGCCATCTGATTGACAGTTCTCTTCCACGATCGCTTCGCCTGATTTTCGAACATTCAAAATTGTTTGGGTTTTTAAGCGTTTTTGGTCTTGCCATCAACATCATGTCCACTTTTATTCACAACGAACCCACTTCTCTGGCCATTCTGCAAGAGTTGAAAATCACGCACGCATTTCTCATGGCTTCTAAAAATGACCTTCCTGCCTCTGCCGAGGTGATTTCGGCTCTTCCCAATGCTTTTGGTGCGGTCTGTTTAAACGAAGCTGGTTTGGAAGAGTTTAAAAAAGAAAATCCACTTGACAATTTTCTCTCTGTCTTTACCAGTGAAGATCATTTACGCACACTTCAAGATAATGAGGTTCCTCATCTGGTTGGAAATTCAATGGATGAGTTTATTCGCCATCATCCTTTGCTTAAAGAAACTGTTATTACAGGAATCATCAAGATGTTGCAACGCATTATTGATACTGGAGATCACATCACTCTTACTCTTGAAGAATTGGATTCGTGTCGTTTGCATGTGCGACAAACTCATTCTGATACTCTGACACACTCTCATCAGCAATCTGACACGCATTCTGTCGATACCAAGAAAAAGCAAGCTGTATCGGAGAGTCGAGTGGTGCAGTTTATTGATGTTGGAACCCGATTTCTTGAGGGAGTGTTTCAAAATGTCGCTCATAGTAAAGATTTTGTTCGTCTGGGTGGATTGGTCCCGTTGGTTCGTTTGTTTTCCCTTTCTTCTATTCCATATGATTTCTCTACTTCTCAGTCGTCATTTTCCCTTTCATATCTGTTCAAGGTGACCATCGAATCTTTACCTCAGAGTGTCATACCTTTGCTATTTACCGAGTTTAATATTGCCTACAACAAAGTGTCTTTTTTGCTGGGAAATGATGTAGAGGACAGCCAGCTATACTCTTGCATTTTAATGGGTCGTGAAGTACAGCATGGTTTGACTCTAGAGAAAATAGAAGAGACTCAATCGGTTTTTAGAGCGCTACTGACTCTTCTTGGACTTATTCGATTGTTTTCTGATTTATTCTGCACTCACTCAATTTCTCATACCAAGTCCATTGCTGCCATTGGATACATGTTTGGTGGAGAGGAAGGTGTGGAGTTTATTGCTCGTTTGGGTCAGATTCAGCGTATGTGTATCTGGGAACGATTGACAATTACTCGGCGTGTGCCTACAAGCTGGTTGCCTAAACCCCGACACGGGGTGTACAATATTGGGTATACTGGCGATCTTTCTTCGTCTGTGACTACTGCATCTGCTGGCAATGAGCCTTCTTCAGCACACGACGTTGCAGAAACTGCTGTTGCAGAAGACTCAAACTATGCTACAGGAGTTGGTGCAAATACTGCCACTGATACAGCAATGGATGTCATCACTACTGCACCCGTTGCTTATTCGACGGTTTCCACTGCACCTGCTGAAGACTTTGAAAGTCCTGGTGCAAAAAACACACGCATGATTCTACTTGTTGTGACTGAAATCCCCAATCTCCTCACTTTTATTTTCAAAGCTGTTCTTAAACTAGTTTGTGGTCGTCGGGGAACTGAGGTCAGTAACAAAACGGTGGTTCAGGGCATTGTTGGAAATGTTGCATCCATGGCTATAAAACATATTACTTGGCCACGCACTGTCTTGGCTTATCGTCTGTCCAATGTGGTTTTACTTGAACATATTTCACAGAGTTTAATTATACTTGATCAGTGGATCACAGATCGTAAGTACTTTTAATGTTTTCAGTGATACATTTGTAAATTCGGCCACTACTCACTTAATTGATCATCTCAATGTTATTTTTGAAATATTTCAGATCGAAGCACAATGATACTTCAAACCATGGAGTGGGTGTCGTTTGAACCAGATGGATTGAAACATCTTGTCAACCTGTTTGAATCCATGGTTGATGCAGGCCTTGCATTTGTTGATGAAGCTGCCGCTTCCAAAATACCAGCCAACGATCACGCAGAAATTAAGCATGCTCATCAGCTTGTACTGGAACGTATTCTAACGATTTTCCAACGCGTTACGCATGCCAAGATGCTGCATGATTCTCCCTACACTGCATTGCTCGTGTCTCGTCAAAAGGATAAGAATGCTGCTGACTACTTTGATCCTCAAAGCTACCTTGTAAATATGCGTTATAAAATACTTGATGCAATCATTCAAATCTGGCGTAAAGATTATCTCAAGCACTGCCAGTTTGGTGTTGTTTCAATTGTGATTACTATTGTATCGCAAATTCTTCAAGCTGAGGGTGAAGAGACCCCACCACGATCTGAATCTGCTACGGGCTCATCTTCTGGAGCCTCTCGTGGTTTAAGCGCTCTTGCATCTCTTTTTGGTCGTCCTATTGCAACACAACCTGTTTTGGCTGATCCTGAAAAGGTTCAGCAATTGTGCGATATGGGATTTCCACGACCTGCAGCCGAGTCTGCTTTGGTTCGCTGTGGCAACAATATTGAGCGAGCAGCAGAGTTTTTAATCATGAACCCCCACGTTGTTGCATCTGCTACATTTGGATCTAGTACAACTCGTAACCAAACATCAGCACCTGCTACTTCGGCTACTACAACCACTGTAGATGCTGCTGCAACTACCGAAACGCCTGCTGTCCTCTCTACGGCACCTGTTTTAGATACAGTTCCTGCAATTCCACCTCTGTCTACTGACGCGATTGTAGCTCCTACTGATGAATCCACCACTGCCATGTCTGTTGACGGAGCTGCCGATGAAGGCATGGATCAGGATGATGCTGCTTTGTTGGCAGAAGCTCTAGCACTGTCTACTTCTCCTGTAGATGTTATGGAAGTTTCTGGTTCTGTGACAGAATCTGCTCAACCTCGTGAATCTTCTGAACTCGACTCTGCGACAATTGATAGCCCTGTTGTTGCTGCTTCGACATCAGCGGTGCATTCCGTTGCTACTGCTTCTACATCTCCTAGCAAAATACCAGTCCCTGTTGTAGTTGTATATGCCAAACGTGATGAGCTTAACAAGGCACGTATAGAGCTCAAAGATGTTGTGCTAAAAGGGCTGTTTTCTCTTTTGGATTCTGTCGATGACAAGCTCGTATTCAATGTCAAAGATTTACTAAGCTTGATAGGCAAAGATGATATTTCAGATATTGTTTCATTAATTATCGAGCAGGTAGAAGCACATCAATCTGCTGCATTTGAGCCTGTTGCACTGGGTAAAGTGTCTGCGCTTGGTATACGCTTGCGCTTACTGGTGCTACTTGCAACAGATCGTGAGCATCAGCTGGTTGTACTCCGTAAAGCCAGTTCGTTTATTCTTCAAATCACAAAACTGTTGACTGAACGCAAACCTGTTCCGGGTATGGAGTTGTCATCTATGTTGCTTTTGCTCGAGTCATACTTGGCTGTTAACGAGGAGCCATTTACTGAAAAGTTTGAGCTGGGAACGGGTGCCGCAGCAAAGGAACCTGATGCTTCAAGAAGACTGCCTGTTTTACCTACAGAAACACTCGAATCTTTAGTCGAGTCAGTTGTCTGTCTTCAGAAAACAGACAAGCTTGATCCTAGCACCCTTCATGCTATGAATCGCCTTTTGGTCATTCTTACCCATTGCTCATCTGCCGCTGCCAAATTTATGGAAGTTGGTGGTGTGGAAACGCTGCTGCATCCTCGCTATGCTGCAGTGTTTTCTTCCCAGCAGTCGCTTATAATAATTATTTTGCGACATCTGGCAGAAACTTGTACAGTGATGGATGATGTCATGACACACGAAATCAAACAGTGGTTTCAAGTACCTCGAGCTCGCCCGATTGACATTAATGGGTTTATCAAAAATAACGCACACTTGTGTTTGAGAGATACTAACGTGTTTGTTCGGACCACTGGAGCCGTATGCAAGCTTACCAAGGTGGATTTAAAGAGTGCCAGTGCAATGATATCTTTGAAAGATACCAAGGATGCTGATACAACTGCCACTTCTGCTTCCGAAGCAGTTGCATCTGGATCTAATGGTGGAGCGACTTCCCCCAGTAGACCCACTGCAGCTCAAAATGAAGATGTGGATATGGCATCTTCTCACGATCATATTTCTGCCATGTCAATGGTACATGTTGCTACACCTTCCATCAATGCCGGTTTGGCACCAGACTGGTTTGGCGAGGATCATTTATCTGAACCAGCTGGAAGTGTGGTTCAATTTATTGTACAAGAGCTGATGACTTTGCGTCATCAGACTACACCTTCCTTGGCCACACCCCTGCCGTCTCTTGAAACTGCTTCAGATGACGATCCAAGATTTATCAAACACATTCGTCGACTGATTTTGTTGCAGTGCTTATCCGAGTTGGTTATTTCATATCCAGTCTGCAAAGTGGATGTGCTTCACGTTTCTCAGCGTCGCAATACAAAAACTCCGCCGAGGTCACTTAATGCATGCAAAAATTCATTCCTGTCGCATATCCTAACTGATTTGATTCCAAGAGCCATCCGATCCGAACCGACTCCACCCACTTCTAATGCATCTCCCGACTCTCTCACTATTGCGCAAAGAATGGAGATAGCTGAAAGTATTTGGGGAGTGTACCTTATTTGCTCCCTTTGTCTTGGGTCATCAGAAGAAGCACTAAGTGAAAAGAAACCTTATCCGGAACTGACTATTGTTCGCAAAGTTGTTCTTGAAGCGATTTCCAAAAATATTCGTGATGCGCTTGCTGCACCTCGAGCGGATACATCTAGTGATAAGCACTATGGACGATTTCTTGCCTTTGGAGAGTTGTGTTCGCGTTTATTGGCTGGACGACCCGCCAATACCAATGGAGTAGGGTCTCATCTTCAACCTGGGCGTCGTACTACTGAAACAGATGAAACGATGTCGGTTCAAATGGCGCGCATTATGATGGAGAAAGGATTTGTTGGCCATCTAACCAACATTTTGGCTGAAATTGATTTGCAACATCCAAACGCTTCTCAAGTTACCAAAGCAGTATTGAAACCTTTGGAGTATCTGACCAAAATGGCCATCAAAATAGGCCGCGGAGGTGAGTTGACCAATGGCATTGGAAAATCCAAGCGTGGACGTGGTATTGGCAATCGAGATCATACTGGTGCTACACGCGGTACACAGGCCTCTGATATTGATATGAGCTCTGGTGATAGTACAATTGAAGATCATGACGCCATGATTAGCCACAGTAATGATCAAGAAGAGTCTGAAGAAGATACAAACACTCACGAAATCTCGAATCTTTATCGCAATTCATCACTTAGTATGTTTAGTGGTGAAACTCATCCAGATAACCCTGACTCCGACAATGACGAAGATGGTTATGAAGAATTTACTGACGAAGATGCTAGCGATGCCGACATGGACGAGGAAGATTCTGGTGATGACGACGATATGGAGATTGTTGTTCCTGAGCCTTATCATGGCAATGATGCCGAGTATACATCTTCTGAAGATGATCATATTATACACGAGGAAACGGGTGACGAAGTAGTTACTGATGATCCATTGGATGATGGCGAAATGGCTTGGGAAACCGAAGACGAAACCAATGATGAAGGTCTTGGACATGGCGATGTTCAAGATGGCGCACACAATGATACTACCGATCCTGCCTTTGCTGACAACAAGAGGGCGGAGGTCGCAGGATGGTGTTTTGACTCG
>NW_006281100.1:1832048-1838334 GCF_000203795.2 Batrachochytrium dendrobatidis JAM81 | reverse complement strand
GAACTTTAGAACTTTATTGATAAAACTGAGGAAAATACACATGACAAGTATGGTCTATTTATAGACCTCAACAAGAGTACAGCCATAAAGGGATCACACAGGTTCTTAGGGAGTGTGTGTCCATACGGCGGTCAACATGAGTCCTTAGGGAGTTGAGTGTCCTTTATGGCGGTTCGCATGAGTCCTTAGGGTGTTGTGTAACCGCAAGGTAATTAATCCAAGGTCCTCATGGCTGTGATCCTCACATTATCCCCTCTCCAAACGACGACGTCTCTGGAGTCGAGACGGTTCCTTGGGTTTTGACGGATTTGCGCTATGGAATTCCGCCAACTTGTCTGGAGCTGAAATGTTTTCGACAGGTTCCCAGCTTCGATCGTTAATCGTGTAACCTTTCCAATCAACCAGATAGTGTAATTGTCCTTTAACGATCTTCGAGTCCAAGATTTTCTCTACTTCGTATTCCAAATGGTTTTCTACAATAACAGGTGGAGGTGGAATTATCTGTCTATCGGCAAACTCGTTTCGCTGATGTTTCTCCAACAGTGAGACGTGGAATACGGGATGGATTCGGATATCTTTTGGTAACTCGAGTCGGTACGCCAGTGTTCCAATGGGTTCTATTACGCGGAAAGGGCCTAGACGCTGATAGTCTAGTTTCTTGCTAGGCCGAGTGGTTTTAATGTTTCGAGCCAAAAGCCAGACTAACTCGCCAGGTGTGAATACAGGTTCGGCGACTTTGTTTCGATCGGAAAAGTGCTTGTAATCTGACTTGGCCTTTTCTAGATTTTCCTTGAGTAGCGCCAAGTTTTGCTGGATATGCTGGATGCGCTCTTGGGCGGATGGAACATTAATACTGGACTCGAGTAACGTGGGAAACTCAATACGTGGATGATATCCATATGTTGCCAGGAATGGTGAGGACCGAATGGATGCGTGCTCCAAATTGTTGTACGCAAACTCGGCAAGTGGCAGCAACGATACCCAATCGTCCTGCTGATAGGATGTATAACAACGCAGGTATTGGTTGATGACCTGATTGACTCGTTCAGTTTGTCCATCCGTTTGCGGGTGGAAAGCAGTCGATAGTCGGGTTCGAATTCCAAGGCCTTTGCACAATGCTTGCCAAAAGTGCGATGTAAACTGAGGTCCGCGATCTGATACTATGGAGTCGGGAAGACCATGCAGACGAAACACGTTTTCTATGAACATTGTTGCTGTTTCGTCAGCCGATGGTAGCTCTGGACATGAGACAAAATGTGCCAACTTGGTCAAGCTGCATACTATGACAAATATGCAGGTATGACCGTTTGATGTCGGCAAACTAGAAATAAAATCCATTGTGATTATACCCCAAGGCCGATCAGATGTTTCTAGAGGTTTCAGTAGTCCATAAGGTTTATGACGTGGGACTTTTGCTCGGGCACATGTGTCGCACGTTGATACATAATTCTTGGTGTCGGCACGCATAGTAGGCCACCAAAACTTTCTGGAAACCAAATTCAGAGTTCGTCGGATACCTGGGTGGCCGACTGCTAGTACGTCGTGGCATGAGTGTAGCACAGCTGCATAACATGATTTCGGGACCACGATACGATCTTGATGTAGTAACAGACCCTCCTTGACTACAAATTCCGGGTCAGTCCCAAGTGACATTATGTAATCGTCGGTCTGCTGAGATTGCTGGATTAGCTGCAATAGATCCTTGGTAGTTGTTCTGGGAAGTATCTGGAGTGCCACGGAACTTGGGTGGTGTGGAGTATCAATAGTTTCGCTAAACGATTCCGCGGACAGTAGAGTTCGTGGGATGTCAGGGATATCGCCGGATTGAGTCTCATAATCTGACCGACGGGAAAGCGCATCAGCTTTTCCGTTCTTGGATCCTGGGCGATATTGAATCTTGATATTGAATCGGGACAGGAACTCGGACCATCTAGCGTGTCGTTGGTTCAGGATTCTTGCCGAAGCAAGGTATTCAAGGTTCTTGTGGTCAGTCAAGACTTCCACAGCATGATGAGCACCTTCCAAGTAGTGGCGCCATACATCGAATGCCTCTCTGATTGCCAGGAGTTCCTTTTCATATATACTGTAGTTGCGCTCTGCACTTGACAGTGAGCGGGAGTGAAAGGAACACGGACGGAGTTGGTTGTTGGCATCGCGTTGGGATAATACACAACCAATCGCAAAATCTGACGCATCGGATTCAATGATGAACGGACGAGTAGTGTCCGCATGAACAAGAGTTGGGTCCGAGACAAACGCATTCTTCAACATTTGAAATGCATTATTGGCATCGGGTGTCCACTCAAACACCTTGGACTTTTTAAATAACTGGGTGAGTGGGGCAGCTATCTTGGAATATCCATCAATGAATCGTCGGTAAAAGTTGGCAAACCCAATAAATGAACGCAAGTCCGTGAGATTCTTTGGCTGAGGCCAGTCCAGGACTGCGGTCAACTTTTCACGTTCCATCTCGATGCCTTTTGGTGATATGACATAACCCAAGAATGAGATTCGATCTTTGGAGAACTCGCACTTTTCTAGTTTACAGTATAGTTGTGACTCGTGAAGCCGTTTCAGTACGGTGCGAACATGATCCAAATGTTCTTTTTCCGATTTGCTGTAGATCAGTATATCGTCCAAATAGGCGATTGCAAATTGATCTAGTTCGTTTCGAAGAACATCGTTGATAAAGTGCTGAAACGTTGCTGGTGCATTAGTCAAGCCAAACGGCATGACCTTGTATTCAAAGTGTCCGTATCGAGTTCGGAAAGCAGTCTTCCATTCGTCACCCGCTCGAATGCGCAATAAATTATATGCGCCACGGAGGTCCAACTTGGTATAGACTTGCGATCCCTGAAGTCGGTCTAGCATCTCGTTGATCAGTGGTAACGGATATCTATTTTTGATGGTAATATTATTTATAGACCGGTAATCTACACATAGTCACAATGAACCGTCCTTTTTCTTGACAAACAGAATTGGAGAGCCAGCAGGTGAAGTGGAAGGTTGGATAAAACCGTTTGCTAGGTTTTCATCCAGATAGTCTCGTAGAGCCTTCAACTCGGGTTCTGATAGCGAATATAGCGGTCCAAACTTTGGTGTAGATCCGGGCTCCAAGTCAATGGGACAGTCATACTGTCGATGAGGAGGTAATACAAGAGCCTTTTTCTTGGAAAATACAGATGCAAACTCGACAAGATGCAATGGAATATCGGATGACGGGGTGGTAGTTGCCTGGATACTAGGTATATCTGGGGTTGGCAACACAAAACAGGAATCATTAACAGGAGGTTCGATGAAATGTGAATCATCGACAGAAACAGGGTTAACTGGGAAGCTACGATAAGAAACAGGATTGTCACTGGAAACAGGGTTTATTTTGGAACTGGAATTGGAAACGAAATGGGAAACAAGACAAGAAACGGAATGTGGTAGCTTCATAACACGACTGAACCAAGATATCTTGGGATTACAACTGGACAACCATGGATATCCAAAAATCAATGGTTGGTGGGGACATTTGATAACATCAAACGTCATCTCTTGAATAAAATCTCCGATCACCACTCTCAGCGGGAGTGTTTCTTTCGAGATTGGGCCCGAAGATAGGGGTCGACCATCGACGCCTTCTACATGGAGGGGTTCTTGCTTGGTTACAAGAGGGATACGAGAACGAGCAATAAAAGATTCGTCGATGAAGTTTCCGGACGCGCCGGAATCGACCAAACTATGACATGATACAAAACGACCAGATGGTAGTACAAGGGAAACAGGAATAACTATGGAACTGGGGGAAACAGATGATACCAGTGAGTATGAACGAGACGGGGTTTTACATTGAACAGATTTAGCATGTTGAGTGGGTTTTGCTGGCTGATGCGAGTACAAAGGAGGTGTGGAGGGCATCTGTGTAAAAGAGCCAGTTTCCCCAGAGGGTACTACCACATCAACATCCTTGTCAAGCATACCACGGGCTACACCCACTGATCCACACATAACTGTTCGTTGTTTAGTCCCATAGTCCGTCATACCATCAGTGTCTGTTTCAGGAGGCAAAGGTGTGACAGCCGGAACCAAGCCTCCGCTTAGCGACGGCTGAGTTCGTTTCCCGAATTGTCTGAAGTCGAGGCACTGGTGTTGGTTTGACGAACGACGGATCTTGAGCCTGCAGTTGTTCGCCTGTTAGAACGTCTGTTAGGGCAGTCATGTGCTCGGTGACCTGGCTGACCACAATATAAGCATAATCCGAGCTGGCGTCGGCGCTCCTTTTCTTGAGTTGATAACGGGCCTCGAACGACTGCGTCAACCTGCATGTCGTTGGACGACTGCGGCTGGAATGTTGTAAGCGAGGGTAATCGTTTACTAGGTTTGAACGGGGGAACCTCCTTTTGTAATTCCGTTATCCGTTCGTCGACACGGATGCACAAATCTATAAAACCACGTAGATCCCTGGGGCACGCGGAAATGTATGACAGGCGTGTTTTGATATCCGATGACAGTCCACCTTTGAAAATAAAGATTTTAGCTCCGTCGTTCCAATCGGTGTCGGCTGATAAACGCAGGAACTCGGTCGCATAATCTGCGCAAGAGCGTTGACCTTGCTCAAAGTTTTTTAATCTCGCTTCAGCAGTGCGCTCTCTGTCAGGATCATCGAATTGTCGTCGGAAGAGGTTGATAAACTCCGGCAACGAGTTTAAGACTGGATCATTGGCCGCGAGTAATGGAGTCGCCCAATCCGCAGCAGGGCCTGTGAGCAGGCTGATCATGAATCCGACCCGCGCTTGATCGGATGGAAATTGTGTGGGGTGCATTCTCATAGCCAAATTGCATTGGCTGACGAAAGTCGTGAATTTGGAACGATTTCCGTTATACCTGTCAGGGGGAGGTATGTTCAACGTAGCCTGAACTAGTGGGGCACTGCGTTCCGTGCGCAGGGCAGCGATTTCGCTCTGCATGTTTTGAAGAACATTTTGAAGAGCTTCCACGTAATTTTCCATGTTGAGATTTTGGAATGAGATAAGAAATAAAAGAAAGAAAGAAAGACAAAGACAAGGATAGAGACAAGAAGTAGACAAGCAGGTGGTTCAGAAAATTAAGAGTTTTATCAATGTGTCAGGAAGTACTTAATCGCAAAATAAGGCGAAGGGAAACCAGGTGCTTGTTACCAACTAGGATCAAGGAACTTTAGAACTTTATTGATAAAACTGAGGAAAATACACATGACAAGTATGGTCTATTTATAGACCTCAACAAGAGTACAGCCATAAAGGGATCACACAGGTTCTTAGGGAGTGTGTGTCCATACGGCGGTCAACATGAGTCCTTAGGGAGTTGAGTGTCCTTTATGGCGGTTCGCATGAGTCCTTAGGGTGTTGTGTAACCGCAAGGTAATTAATCCAAGGTCCTCATGGCTGTGATCCTCACACGTTGTTTCATTGCATCATGTTGAGTTTGGGTCCGTATTCAGCAACAAATAAACCGGTTACACCATTATCCATCAAAGCTGTGAGCTTGTCCATAATATTTCAGCTCCTGACAAGTTGGCTGAATTCCATACCGCAAATTTGTTGAAACCCAAGTATCCGTCTTGACTCCAAAGACGTTGTTGTTTGAGGGTGGAATAATGTGACCATCACTGACATCACTGCCATCACTGCCATGCTGACTTGAGTTAACTAGCTTGCGGATACACTAGTCCCTGACCCTGACATTGACATTGACATTGACTCGTGTGTTTGTGTTCATTACATATCATGGCTGTACTGTACTGTTGTTGTCATGTATATATATACCATACTTGTTGTTATATGGTTTCATATATGCCTGTATTATTGGTGTCAATAATGTTAGTTGTTACCGACTACTATCACTAACCCCTAACCCTGACATATCATATCATGACATATCATGACATGTTTTACAATCATGTAGTTGTTGACATTGTGTTTCCGTCCATGTCATGTCATGTCATGTCATGTTGTTTGTATTAATTGTCATCACTGTTCATACCATGCCATATCATGTCATACTATTTCACACATATTATTGTGTTACTGTGTGTTACTGTGTGTTCATGACTGCATTGGTGTTGCATGTTGCATGTTATCTAGTCATGGCATGTCATGGCATGTCATGACATATTTTCCAATCATCAACCCACCTCCCGTGATTGTACTGTTTGACGTCAATAAATATACCATACTTGTCATACTTGTTATATGTCAGTGTTATTGTTGTCAATATTGTTAGTTGTTACCGACTACTAACAACCATATGGTTTTGTCAC
>NW_006281100.1:1804548-1822048 GCF_000203795.2 Batrachochytrium dendrobatidis JAM81 | reverse complement strand
TCATCGAGTCAACCAATGCAGTACTGTATAGGCATATGGCTGCATTTGCATCACCACCCAATATTCGTACAAAAAAACCCGGCAATTGAGCCGTAATCCGTTGCATACGTATGCTGATCACCACCATAATTGACCGCTGCATTAATATATCCGCATTCGGACACTCCAAACGTCATACTAACCACTCGTGTTTGATATTATCCGGACATTCGGACAGGATACCATGTCTGATATTCGGACAATATATCCAACTTTGTCAATATTGATGCTATCGTATTGATATATTGACCATTGTAATATATATACATGATATGTATACAGTCCAAACCACAGCGCAATAAGTCGTGTTTTGAGTGTATACCGACGTGTCCAATTCGGTCGACAGTCGTGACTATAACATGTTGTTAGTTTAGTTGACAACATGCCATGATGCATGTCCAATATATAGTATGTATATACATACATGTCCAGTATCAATCGCATGCATGTAGTGTCATTATTCATCGAGATACACGCATTTCCAGTTTCATGTCAAATATTCGTGCTATGTGCAAGTTGTATTTTTTGCATGTATCGTATGACAACACATGCATGCATTGTACATACCAATGCCATGTGCATATACTGTAGCAGTTTCATGCAACTAGTGTCACTATTGACGACGATATACGACATCAAACACGCCAAAACGTCATTTTCGGACTTTGGTCGACCCATTCCATGTCAGATATTGACCATAGTGCGTCAGTGACATCATAATTCGATCCGCAACACATAATTACATATATGTGGTGCATACCAAGTCATTTGATCGACTTTTGTGGTCATACTCGATATTAAAGTTTTTAGTTTGCAATTGGTTTGAAACGACGAGCTCTACTTGTTATTTTAATCTAGTATCGTGTCTATCAGTCAATCAACAATTTATCTTGTATGCAAATGCGTCAAAAATACATGTAGTATGTCGTTCTGATTCGATATTAGTCGGCATTGACACTGTACGACCACTACTGACCAAGTTATTAACATATTATCGACTAGCTCATACTGTCCCAGCATGTCGTCAAGAAAACCATCATATATTACAGTGTTGTGCCAACAAACATGCATGGATTGTATTGAAACTGGACATGATACAATATCAAGTATATACATGTATTGTCATGGCATCAAACTGACATGATATCATGTATTGGTTGTGTAATAGACCATAATATATGCCAACAAAACGCTCCAAATCAGGCATGATTATAGTCGTAAATATATTATTGTGACTGTGTTGTTGGACAGTGACTATCAATGACTATCAATAACTACTAGTGACTATCAATAACTGTCAATGACCATCAATAACTATCAATAACTGTAAAAACGATCAAGGTTTGTAGCCTGACAGTGTACAATCGAGTTTATTAAATCGTGTAATTCTGGTCGTTATTCGACTTTACCCAACACTTGAACACTCGATTGTTGCATACAGTTTGACAGTCGTCATACATGGCCATGTGTATGCTGTTGTATAACCAGAGACGCAGTAGTGTTGCCATGTGTTGGTTGAATCGACATACTCGACACACACCAGTCAATGCAGTTTTGTCCGAATCCCTATTTTTGTTGGCTGTAGTTTTACACAAACTTGAAACAGTCGTCGTAACAGTGTTACTGTCATTGTCATCAAGCTGTAGTATGTGTGACTGTAGTATTGGTTGAGCTATTGACCATGTATTCGAGTATGAACGACTGTAGTTTTTTACAAACAATTGGTCAAACAACTAGTCAGAATACAGGTCAAACAACTAGTCAGAATGCAGGTCTGGACAATCGTCAAACAATCGTCAGAATGCAGGTCTGGACAATCGTCAAACAATCGTCAGAATACTGGTCAGAATAATAGTCAACAACTGGTCAGAATGCAGGTTGAAATGCAGGCTAAACTAGTCAAATACTCGTCAAACAACAGTCAAATACAAGTCAGAATACTAGTTAAAATGCAGGCCAAACAACTGGTCAATATATGGTTTAAACAATCGTCAAATACTGGTCAGAATAACAGTCTAAATACTAGTTGAAATGCAGGTCAAACAGCCAGTCAATTAAACTATACAATGCATTTGATATTCATACATTACACAATCAATCGCTAGTGAATATGCCAGTCATCGATATGTATTGTAATCAAATGAATGTATCGGCCATTGTAACATGAATATATGATGTGTATACAGTCCAAACTACAGTGTAGTATCGTGTGTTTTGAATGTGTTCCAGTTGCGTCCAATTCAGTCGGCAGTCGTGATTATAACATGTTTCCAATTTGATTGACGATATGGCCTGATGCATGTCCAGTATATAGTATGCATGTATACTCATGTTCAGTGTCAATCGCATGCAACTAGTGTCAGTATTGGTCAAGATATTCGACATCAAACACGCCAAAACGACACCTTCGGACATGCACTTGATGGTCATGATACACATTGATATATTGCCCCAATGACGACGTAATCATATACACAATACATGACTATATGTGTGCCATACATTGCAGTTGTCCCTGACATTGTACGACCACTGTAGACCGAGTTATTGACACGCCAAACATCGACTATAATATCCAGCCTACAAAACGTCAGCTATTCAATTACTGTGTTACCAAACATGCATGGATTGTATTGAAACTGGTCATGATACAATACCAAGTGTATACAAGTATTGTCATGTCACCATATTGACACAGGCTTGTGTATTGGTTGTGAAATTAACCATTTAGTACGCGATTGTGATGATGCAAATGGTCCACTTTGAACATGTATAACTTGGCCAATAGCAGTTATTTCCCAGCCATATTTAAACTGATTGTGTATATGGTATATCACCATTGATTGAGCATGCATATGCACGGTTTGCAGACATTTATAATTCGTGTTGAATGTGTTGTAGGTGACCATTTGAAACTCGACTAATTGTGGTGTATTTTGACATGTATATTGACTGATGTTTAGCGTCTGTTCATGTGTCATTGATGCACCATTGACATGCTGTATTGTCCAACATTATGTGGTGATGTTGGAATCAACAAATTGGTGCAACACTGAATGTATGTGGTGATTGTCGAGTATCGAGTTCATCTAGTTGTTTCTTGGTGTTTTCAATATCTATAAGCATCTTGTTCATAATTCCAAGGTATGTGTGTCAATGGTCTTGTTGCTCATAATGTGTATTTGCTACTAGGTTATCAACTGTCGGTAGTTGTGGTCTGAAATCGCATGGAACATGTCAACAAACTGCGTATGTTCTTGTACAATTTGCGATATTGCATTTGTAAACAATGTGTCAAACCGACGTTGAAAGTGGTTCCAAATTGTCGATTGGTGTTTTGATATTGATGGAAATTGAAGTCTAGTTTCCATTCCACATGGCGTTTTAAACGCTTTGCGAAATTCACAGTAGCATGGTTCAACAGAGTGTTGGGTATTGGTGTATATCAAACACTGTGGGATTTGAAACCTTGACCAGTGATTGAGGTGACTGTGGTAAAAGACATGACCTGAATGCCACTACACAATGGTTGGTTGTACACTCCAGTGTGCGTTGGTTGGTCGAGTAAGCTCTGATATGTTCTTGTTGTATCAAGTTGTTATACAACAAACTATCAACGTCAGAAATACAGAGTCAAGCTGATTGAACTCTGAAAATGAGAGCCTCGACTATAAGTGTTCAAATCTGTGATATTTGACAGATCTAGTCACTTGTTCAACCATAACCATCATATATTTTAGTTCTGGAACCAACACAACTATGTCGAGTGGTAAAACAATTGTTCTTGTCACAGACGTTATGCTGTATAGTTCTGGGTCATTTCATTGCTGCTGTTTGAGATTCTGTCATGCCAAAGTCTTGGGTTTCAGTTTGTAGTCAAGACATTCTGAACTTGACAAAGTGTTTAGTGTTTCCACTCTTTCCACTTTTTACACTGTAGATTTGTATTTATCAGACTCTGGACTCAAACAAGACATTGTAAAGTGGATATGTGACAACCTCGTAGAGTCACCAACACTTGGACAAAGTGATGTTGGTAGTGCTCGAATGGACTTTTACCAGGCACACATTTGTCAGCCAACTATTTCAAGCATCTTGAAATGGAACAACACATACATAAAGCTCACTCTTGTAAGCGACTGATGAATTGGCATGGATGAGTTGTCAAGTATTGAAAACATTTGCACAATAGAATCAAATATTTGGATTGCAATGGACGAGTTGGGGTTTAAACTTGGTGATTGTACAATGTATGGCTATACAAACAGAGGTGAAAGAGTACAGTCCAAAAACAACATTTCAGTTCAAAACTATAGTCTAATAGTGTGTGTTTCATATGACGATCAGTGTGTTGAGAGATTGATCAAGGCAGCAGTGAATGCTGTAATATTAACTTGTTAAACAGTGACATGCAACATTCCCAAACGGTTCCAAACGGTCACTTTATTCTAGACAACATTCCATTCCACAAAACAACTCTAATTAGACATGGTTTACCAACTATTCAACAAACAGCGCGAGGTTTGGAACTACACTATACAGCATCATACTGTCCATTCTTGAACCCTGCTGACAATTACTTTGGTGTTTGGAATGACTGTGTGTGCTGAGCCATTCCAAACACCAAACAACTTGTAGCTTCAATAATCCATTTCCATTTCCAACAACAACAATGAATATGTAACAATTGTTTATTCCAAGACAATCATTACAAGATCAATACAGAAAAGTATTTGATTTTACGTGAATACGACTGTAAAATAAACTTGGGTGTTGAACCACAAGATTATCTCATGCAAGCAAACCATACGGGTGTATTTTGGCAGTGCTACAAGTTTGTTGATCAACTCATGTATGGCGGTACCAGCAGAAACTCGATTGATCCAACAGCCATGTATACACATTGTTGTCAGTTACATCGAGTGTTTGTCCAAATAGGTTGATTCAGATGGGTTGCATATAACCGACTAATCCAGCATTCATCCATTGTCAAACAACCATAATGCACAATACCACCAAGTGTGAAATTACACTTGCACTGATCAGTCGTTACACAGTATGCATCAGTCAATGTCAAACATATGTGTGTCTGCAACTAAATTGCAGTCCATGACACATCCACACGATTCAACATGACAAATCATGTATCATGAGTCCGAGATTGATCAAAAACATGATCATGGTAAACACAGCATGTTGTTGCATATCAGAGTCGATATATCAAGTGACAGTTGCACACTTGCTGATGGTGCACAGCATATCAGTCACAATACATGCACGGTATTGCATTGCAGTCATTGGATGATAACTGGTTTCAATGTGATACCGATCGACATACATCAGCATGGTGTGATGTGACCATAATCATGGTGGAATGTGTTGGAGTTGACATTGTGAGTTGACAATCGATACACCATGCACATGACTGGAACATATATATTCGAGTGTGGTTTGGTTGGTGTCAGGTTGATCATGCAATCACATCGGCGCAACGAGTGAGTGAGCTGATGGTGATCTGAACCCATTTCAACAACAAGGAGTTGACAGTCATGGATTTGCATGCATTCAATATGTGTAGCACACCGAATGATCAGTCATGTCAGCACATAGTAGTTGATTGGTGCAATATGATCAAACTATTAGTATAATACACTATTGTTTGACAATACACAATGTTTATTGAATGAATGACATTGGATGCATGACACATGACAATTAAACCACCATGCAATACACGCTGCATTACAACATATACTGGATGGGACTGTGATGGTTCACTCAACTCCAACAATGTAACGAATCTGGTCCAAAAGTTTATTGCCAAACACCAGGATCTTCAAGGATCGCACCATACTTGAGTATTGGTAATCGTTGAAGTACACCATTGTAGAAGCTACGGAAGCAACTTGTAAATACAGGGTATCTATTTAGATACGGTCCACCACCAGTAATTATTTCTTCACTTGAATGATGTTCCATAAAGTAGCCTTTAAGTTGCCTTCGTAATTCGGTAGTTTCCTGACATGTTCTTGAATGTTTCTTGAAGAGTATACTTAGACCTTTCCTGAGTTTCCTGGAAGCTTTATTGTGGCTAGTAAGCGTAGATTCGAGTTCGACAGTATCTGACTCGGTGCTCAAAGGATCATTCTTAAAATGGTCAATTTCTTTCTTCAGCTCACTGACCATTTTCTTTCTTTCGTCGATTTTAGCGTTTTTCTTGCTAATATCTTTCGATAGTCTGTCAAGTTTACGTGAATCTAATGCAAGTAGTTGGATCATTTTCAATGCATCAAAACTAATCGGATAGCAATTATTCATATATACAGTATATGGATCCAAAGACTTTGAATGACTAGTCCCGCTAGTTGCAGTTGCACTAGGAGATGCTGACAAAGTGCTGGTTGCAGTACTTGTAGTCGAACTGTCAAGAACTGGATTGGCAACAGTGACCGAGCAGGCAAACAGGATCGATGACAATATGGCGATCGAAAGTTTCATTTTTACTGGTTTGGTCGAGCAAGTTGTAAATGATTGTCATTTGGCAGATTGATGTTTAGTTTTATTTATATATTAGTGTATGATATTGCAAGCATGATTTTTGAACGACCGTTCTAAGCAGCTTGTGTTATTGTCAGGGTAGTTTTGAAGGGAGTTGCGTTTACATGATGATTCGTTGTTCAAACTGAAAGTCGGTATTAGGGTTGGGTTCATTAAAATATGCTGTGCAACGACATCATGCGGCAAGTATATTCTGATCATCACAAGATGGTATTGAAAGCTCTGATGTTCAAGTGAAGTGGTTACTCATCAACATGCTGCACAATGATAATATGCTGTGAGTATGCAATATCAGATCATATTAGTGTTCATGTACATCATTTCGATTACAGAAAGATCAATGTTATGCACTATTAAATAAATAGTCAGTTTTATTATATCCATCAACTTGCTAATTTTGTATTACACGTTGTTTGACTGCTCATTCCCATTATGGATACATCAACTACAACTGGTCAAGCAGTTGTACCTGAAAACACTCACCACACTGTCAAGAGTCACGCAACAACTCTCAATAAACTCGATTGAATACAATTCATTAGTGACAAACTGATATTATATGTATTTCTAATGTGGTGTGTCCATGTTTGATTGTGTGATGTGTTCAAGCCGTGCATGTATTGGATCAATCCAGTGTGTATCGTAATTGTTTGGTGCACAATGATCACGCATACTATTGCATTGGCAATACATGGTATTGATTGAATACACATCATGATCGCGTAGCTCAATCATGGTATGCATTGTTTGAATCCATCACTGTATATCTGGATGATCATGCCAATATTGGATGCGCAATATCAACAGTTGCAATATGGTATACTGCTGCAAATATCATGACTATCACATTCCATTAGTATGTGTGATCATATTGCACCAATCGACCAGTATACAATCACTGCATACATCAACATGTGTATAATGACCATATTGTTGGCATTGTATATTCAACATGTGATACTTGACACACTACAAAGTTGATATTGCGACTGATGTGTGTGATCAGTCAGGCTATTGATGCAACCATATCGACACCACAATCAACGAGTCAAACCAGTCAAATTGGTCGGATCTGATATCAACACACATGACTATTGTTGGTATTGGTGTTTTATGTGTCAATACGACATGTAAAGCAATATCATATCGACACAATACACACATGCATGTCAGCATCATCAATGTGTACAACTATGCAATATACAATCAACTGTATCGTATTGGAAATACAAGTGTCAATGTACAATATGATATCATGCCAACCAAGACTGTGTACAATAATCAGATATAATGCATGCACATACAATTTTATTGTGAATTAAATCAAAAATACAGTTGTAGAATGACAATTAAATCGGTTGAAACGAGTCCAGATTAGCATTCAAATCAATTGGATGAATCGTCATTTTTGGATCGCTGAAAGAGTGATTTCAATCCATTCATAAACTTGGAAAAACCTTTCCGTTTATTGGAAGGAACTCTTTGTTCAAAGTATCCAGATACAGATCCAGATGGTGTATCCGGTGATGGTTGTGAATCTTGACTTTGCTGATCACTAGGTTTTCTGCGCTGTTGCTGATCACTAGGTTTTCGACCAAGACTCTTGTTGTATTTTAATGATTGTTCTTCAAGGTAGCTTCTAATCAAAGGATTTGAGTTGATATCATAAAGTTTGCGACCAAATAATTTAGGATTCCAAGATTCTCCAAAAATGAGATCCACAAGCTCTACATTGATTTGCTCTACTTTAACTGTAAGATAACTATACTTGGACTCGCAGCCTTGAAGACTTTTTTTAAGATTGGCAAGTTTGGATTTTTGGATTTCAAAATCAAGCTTAGTCTTCCGAATTTCAACATTATATTCTGGACCGTCACCGCTTGTTTGAGATATATATCCCAAAACTTGAATCTTTTTTTTCAAGTGCTTTACCAGTTTATGTTGATGATCATATTGAGGTTTTAACGAGCCATATAGTTTTTCTTGTTCATCACGGCCATGCTCTAGCTCTATGTACTCCTTGAGCAAATCCTTGATGATGTTTGGAATTGGATCAAGACCACCTAAACCTATACCGTTTGGATTATGAGTTGGCGAGATGATAGACTCGGTGCTTGTAGTTTCACTGGGTTTAACTGGATTGGCAATAGTAACCGAGCAGGCAAGCAGGATTGATGACAATACAGCAACTGCGAGTTTCATTGTATTGGTTTGGTTGAGCAAGTTGTAATGTCATTCAACAGGTCAAGTTTTGGATTGTATTTATGTCGGTTATTGAGTGGATAATATTAAAAGCATGTTTTTGGGTAGCCGTCCTAAGGGTTAGTGTTGTTGTCAGGGTTGTTGATTTGTTGTCAATGCCAAACTTTGAAGAGTCTTCCTTTATATGATATCCGCAATGTTGGTTGAGCCGCTATTTGTCCATACATTCAAATATCATATGGTTGATTATAAAGCTTCACTCTGAAAAGGGTTAGGGTTAAGAAATGAGTATAAACCAAAACTGGAATAAGTTGACACTCGGCTATTAGTTGGTCATCAATATGTGCCGTGATATTCCATGCTTGTTAAAATAGCAAGTGATTGGCATGATTCAACGTACAAGTAGTGTATAGTGAACATCGGATGATACTGTTTTACTTGAACAAGAGTGCTAAATCCGTTGGAATAAATGTAATTTAGTCGTCTATTTCTGTACTACATTTTACACCCTCATTGTTACACAACATCAAATGTCTGCAAAAAACAGCTGGAAATGGAATGCGTTTGTGGAAATAGGAAACACCATACACAAGATGACAGCAGTATTGCGTACATACAAATCAAAGTATGCTATCATGACTGTCAACGGATTGATTGAAAACAACTTTATATCCAACTTGCTCATCAACAACCAACAACTCTGCAAGATCCTTCTTGCCAATATCACAGTATCTGGATGGAAATACGGAACCGATTCAAACTGCTGTCAATCAATACTGTCATTCAACACTACAAGGCTGACATTGACAAGTTATTTGACATCTCATTATCTCCAAAGAAAAACGGAATCCAGACCAGATTCGCTTGGAATGTCAACAACGGAACTGACTGTTTGTTGCTACATCAAGACTCGTCAGTACAGACCCACACAATACAATGTAAGAGATATCAGGCAACCAGATACAAATGAACTGTTTGTCTGCAATATGCTGCATCATATTGGAATGGGTCCTGAAACTCGTTGTATCATTGCATCTCACAGCACCAAAACAGTCTACATTGCTATCAAGTATTGCCATGTGGTGCTATTGTCCGAGTTGACAAGGATACAGCAAACAATACCCAACTTTGATTGGATTTGATATTTCATATCCTGTGTATATGCGATTGTGCTGTCAACTCATCAAACTGCGGTCAAGTCGATGATAAAGCAATGATTGTCGACTTTTGTATCCAAAAACAGTCAAAAGATTACATTAAAACAGACATTATGGACAAATTCTACAAAGGAAATGGTAAATTCCATTATTCTGGGTTGATGCAAATTGCAGTCAAAACAACAAACGCTGTAAACATGGATACGATGAACAAGTCGTTGTAGGAATGGAATGCAAGTTGCTGGAGAGTATTGAGCGAGCCGAATCAGAGATTGATGGATTGGTTTAAAATGGGGTAACAGACTGATATTTGAAACGATTTACAACGATATGTCCATGACCTTGAAGCAACAGTTGCAGTTCTAATGGAATATTTTGTTGGTAGTATTCATCTTCAAATGTAGGCATATTGGTATCCAGCAACAATGGAAAATGTGTAATATTACAACTGTAATGTCTGGACAACTGACTGTCTGAATAACAGTAACTATTTCCAGTGATGCTGATTTGTAAAAACTCGAATTATTCAACAACACTCTATCAATGCATTTGAAAAAGTGATTGTACAGAATATTCGTGTTGGTTTAGCATCTTTTTACGAATGGCAAACTTCAAATTATACCAAAAGGTTGGATCAATCCAGAGATATGGCCAAGTTATTGGATACAATGGAGGCAGATAAAGACTGGGCAATTTTTAGAGCAAGCAACTGTGATTGATTTATTGACCAAAACAATGTGCCCTTGGTTGATCCTGCAAACATCATCTATGACGGATGTGACGATCTTGCCATTCGCGTTGTTCGACAAGGATCGCTACTGCGCAAAGAAGGTGTGTTTAAACAATCCTATCGGCCCGTCAATGCTGTCCTGTCCACTTCTGGATATCTGCATACTCTGCCACCACTTTCATCAACACCCATAGGAGCTACGCATTCTGACACTTCATCTGCAGGCGGTCCATTCTCTCCTACTGGCAACAAACCGGACTTTTCGGCTGATTCCATACTTGAAATGCCTGAGCTGACGCTTGATTTGGCAGAATACACCTTGCTTCCACTTAATCTTGGCGATAAAGATCCCAAAGACATTGTTTTTGTTGGGAAAAACTCGGGTGTGTTTGGACGAGATATCAAACACAAATTCAAGGGGAAAACCATGGTTGAAAGTGCGGATTGGTGGACTGCAATCAATGAACATATGAAACAGATGGAAACACGGACTTTGGTTGGAACACCCACTACACAGCACTCAAAACCAGCTTTTGCTGGTACTGCTCCTTTACCAAAAGAAGGTGCAGATGGATCGACTGGACTTTCTCAACGCGCTGCTGCATCTGTAGCTACTGCGAATGCTCCGTCAACGTCACTTCAAGCTCGATTGGGAGCCGTTGTAAGTCATAGCAAATCCGATACGATTCATGCTACTTCTGGTACACGACCAGTGAGTATGCCTGCACCACCTCTACCTGGTCGACCCAAAAGTACTATTGTACCTACATTGAGACCCAAATCTGGATCGCTTATCGACGAATCATTTGATGATTTGCCTAGTAGGAGAGATTCGTTATCACCTCCGATTTCTTTTACAACTACTTCAAATGATCAAATTCCTACACCTGCTCATGTAGCTGATTTTGCTTCATTTCCACCTCCCGACACGAATGACAAGACCGAGGTGGGCAATGTATCTGCTTTATCATTAAGTGAGCAAATGGAAATGAAATTAAGCCATGCTACAAGTGGTGGTCATTCTCATGATGATCCGGTTGAACTGGACACGCCATCACCCAAAGCAAAACTAGCTAGTCTATCTACCGGAACTAGCAATCCATGGGACACATTTCAAGACGAATCGGGTGGTTGGTAATGTCGTATATGGAACTCGTTCAATTCTCTACAAGGCTTATTGTGGCATCTGCCATGTTTATTCAACTATTAAAACCTTATTTACCAAGATAATTTGTTTTTTAAACTTGAAAGCTATCCAATGGAAATTAGAGGTAGAACATACAATAGCTCAATTATTTTATTGATTTGGAAAAAATAGCAATGATTGTTGTATTCGGTAGTATAGCAATACTCTCCAAAAAGTAGCAGCAACATAAAATACGGAATAGCAATATCAAAACAGGTGGTGAATATAAAAATGGTAGGGTACGGGAAACACTCTATTTTCGAGGAGGCAATGGAGGCTGTTGGCTAGATGTGCCAGTGGAAGTATTGGGCACGGAACTGGCAGCAGCAGCAATACCAACGGTTTCATAAACCTGACCCAAGATCCGCAAAGCATCAGCACGTCGTTTACGTAACTCGGTCGACACACCAGGTGCATCTCCGAGAGCATCGTCGCATACATCGCGTAGCACAGATTCAACTTCTAATTTGGATCCTCTCCACAAAGCTTCTAGTCCCTTTGTTGCCGCTTCATATTCCAGCTGCGTGCGGAGTTCTTGCTCCTGAGGTGTCGGTTCGACTTCGACGTCCTCATCAACAGTCTTTTCACCTCCTTCACCTGTTTTTTTTGTTTTTTTATCCATTTCTTGAAGTTTGGTGAATTTGCTTTGCAGATCTAGAGCCGTACGAAACGTCCCGACCGTCTCGTTTAAAATGTGAGTTTTTTCTTTGATAGCTCCGCTTACTCGAGACCCAAGTCCCCATACTCGATGCCATAGCACAGCACCCCCATCCTCTGCAGCAATTTTGGCAATCCACTGATCAGCTTTTAAAACATAGGTGAATCCAATCGCTCTCAACAATTCGGGTCCATAGCTTTCCAAAGCAAGTTGTTGAGCTTCGATAGTAGATAAAGCACGAAACGTGTCGAGTGATTCGTTTGCCAAGCTATTCAAAGAGATCCCCAAAAGTGGAGAAGAAGTAGGATCAGGAAATGGAAACGCATCAGTGTAAAGCGAAAGCTTGGCAACAAGATTATGCGACAGTTTCTGAATACGTTCTTTACGAATCAAACGACGTTGTTTGTACATCAATGCCGAGTCTTGTTTGGCTTGAGTGGTAGCATCTGTAGATGGCACTTCTGTTTCCGAGTTGATGGTAGAAGAGTTGGAGTCAGTGGTCAAGTCATTAGATTTGGATGGATCTTTTGCAGCCATGACGTCTTTAAAATCCCGAGCAATGGATATTTCACCAATGATATCAACAAACATATCACCACCAAACTGTTGTCTGAAGAATTGTTCTGGATCGACAAACACAGATCCTTCAGAACCCACTGCAGCAGCCTTTCCATGAATATTATAAAATGAACGACGCTGTGGATCCGACAAGACTAAAATTTAAACATTAGTATAGTTTTTCTGGATACACATGAACCATCAAGTCTGTACCTTGATAAGCTTCAGATATTTGTTTAAACATTTCTTCAGCCAATGGATTGTCCAAGTTTTTATCAGGATGACACTTCATAGCCTTGAGATAATACGCCTTTTTGATGACAGCACTAGACGCCGTAGCAGGAATCTCCAACAAATCATAATATTCCATATCGATTGGATGGTCATCTAAATCAATCATGAAATTAGAAGACAAGAATCATCCTTTTTCAAAGGTTTTACAATTACCTGAACCGGTTTTTCCAAGAGTAGTTTTTGGTCTGCGACTGGAAGCATTGTTGGTAGATTGGTCCGAGGCATTTGTAGTTTTTTTAGCAGAAACAGATGGAGTCTGTTGAACAGCAGAAGTTGGAATAGAACAAGTCTCTACAAGAAAATCAAACCACTCTATAAACAGAAAAGGCATAAGCTGGAGTGACAGGAAGATAGAATTCAATGACTACAGAACAGTTTGGACACTTTGCAGTGACAGAAGGTTTTGGTCTCCTCGATTCAATAACAGGAATATGAGTTGAATCGCTCATGTTATCAACAACCAAATCTCAGCAAATGCAAAATGGAACACTTGTGTTGAAAATTTCCTTGATTTTGTTGGAATAAAAATAAATCGAATATTCTTGTTGAAAATTGACTTGATTGATATTGTTGGAATTGCAGGCTTACAAACTCATTTTTATTAGAATGTCAGCAAGAGTTGTTGCACAATACAAAACTGCATTTCGCGATATTATTGTTGAACGGTTTAAACCAGATTCAATAGTAAATGTGTCGTTTTGTTGATTCAAAAATGTATATTTCGTAAATGAAACTCATCTTCAATTGTCTGATTTACAAGTTGGTTTTGGAATACTTGAAATAGTACCGCAGTATGTATTGAACAGTGGAAAATGTAAAAAACAATAGTAGTATAGATAGGGCACTGAATGATACTACTTTTCTTGGTAGATGCTCTCTGCTAAAAGTTGTTCAAAGTGTCTGGAGTTGATCTCGCCTGTGACAGGTGATTTATGCTAAAATGCCATGGACAATCAATGTCAAATATAATGGTCAAGACTCGGTGCTTTATTCATACAAATAATTGTCTAATTCATTCCAACCCAAATGTACTATCTCAAGTACTTTCAACCAGACTAAGGAGCAAGTTTGTTTCTTCCATTCGAGCAACAGGGGAGCAATTTCGTGTAGAGAAGCCAAAGTCAATGATATATGGATTCCCAGATTCATCAATCAAGATATTCTCCTTTTTGATATCGTTATGTAGAATACCGGCCTCGTGAATGCTTTCGAGTGTTTCCAACAACTTCTGCTTTTGCTGTTCAGTGAATCCATTGGCCACCGTACCACAGATAGAAACACCTACACAGTACAGAACGTCCTCCACAAACCCATGACAAACGAATCTAGGTATGCCATTCCCTTGTAGCCCCGATAGCTGTTCATACACAGAAACCTCATTCAGCAATTCTGGAAGCATTTCTCCGTGCTTGGCAATATCAGCAACCTTGAGAGCAATACGGCTAGATCCATAGTAATCCAAATACACTTTGCTTCTTCCTTCACCAAGAACTGTATCAAATTTGAAATCATCAACATCAAAGTCTTGGGGTTGCTCGTTGATTTGAATTCCAGACGACAAAGAACTGCATCCTCTGGAGAGACTAGCACGCGGAGATACTCTAGTACTACTTGGTCGAGAGATTTGGGTAGCAGAACTAGCTCTAGACGGACGCTTTGATGCGGGGGGAGAATCCATATGATTGTGATTGACGATGCTGTTGAAATACGATAAGCATTGTTGAACAGTGGGAGTTTGAGCAGTAAAGGAGATTCCCTCGGAAACATACAAAGTTTCATGAACTTGAGGTTCTTCACAAACGGCACATTCTTGATTTCGATAAACAAACCAGGTGTTTTCGTATGACGACAGAATCCCATATTGTCTGTGGTTCAATCGCATATAGTGGTAGAGTTGGTCAAGAGCAGACGCACGTGTCCTTTCTGTGTCGTATGAATTGACAATATCACTGATAGGCAAGGTCCAATTGCCCTTTTCTTCAACAATGGCGACAATCTCTCCATTTCTAGTCATTAAATGATCTGGCTCTCCTACGCAGCTTGTGATTTGACGTCGTGCCTTGAATTCAGAAGGAGGAATGAAACACTTGGCAGAGATATTGAGCAAATTGTCGAGAATGAAGGGTTGAAGACTTTGAACTTCTTCGGTGATGATAATCCCAGAAACAAACACAGGTCTTTGTACTCTTTGAGAATGCTGATGATGATTAGCACCAATCCAATCAACAACGCTTTGCTTAAAATCAGACCACAGGAAAACATGTGTCGGCTTCTTCCAAATTCTGCCAGAGGTGTTGGGTCTTGACACAGGATTGTCATACACCGGTTCAGGAAGAGACCAAACCATATGCTCGTCCATAGTGATAGTATCTCTTAGAGAGCGAATAATCAGTGGATGATCGTAGGAACCATTTGTTCCGAGAGCAGCAATGGGGTCCCAGGAGTTGTAGTTGGTCTCCACCCCATTCACCACATAATGAATGGTGATATCACCAACAAAGGTAGAAGCAAGGAGGGGAATGGCAGCAGTCTTGTAAGCAGCAACCAGGCCACCAACGTCAGTCAGTGGTCTTCTTCTCTCTAGTTCTCCATTGAAGTGGGTTTCGATTTTCACTGGCTGGTAGTCCAGATATTTAATGTAGAATGCTTTGTTTTCCATTGGAGTTTACTGGAGAGAAATGAAAGAATTGAATGGAATAGAATAAGAATAGAATGGAATGGAATGAAAAAAAGAAAAGAAAGGAAAAAATCCGACTTTAAATCCAAAACTCGATATCATGTGAATAATGTGAGACAAATTCACACTTTGAATAGTGTTTAAGCATTTTTGTGTTTATTTGTATTGTTCAATCGAGTGTCAATTCAACTCAACAATTGATTACGTCATTCATATAATGACTCGAGTCTTTTATTCAACATTTTAATATTCAATTATTGTTAATCAGTCAATTGTTGGATTGGTAAATGTGTTACAAAACATGCATTTACATACTGAATCTGACAAGTGGATAATGATTGTTCCAATCAACACATGGATTGAATTGACTGCAATATTATCATTGATTGCAGTCACTGTTGACCAATACATTGTAATACATTGACAGTTTTGACATCAACATTGTCATTCATGTCAAGTTGTGTGTAGTTGCTAATGTTACACCACAGCAATACTGTCAACTTTCAAGTCCTGTGATACACCGTTTTAACCATGACTGGATCAATGTTGATCACTTGTCAATACACGGGTCAGTTGTATAATCGTACAACTGTTGGTTAACCAATGTTTGACTGTCGATATTTGAATCATGAATATTGTCCAACATAATTGTCACTAACATTGTCGTTTGATTGCCTTGTTTTGTGAATAATCATTGCAATGTCATTTGTTCAGTTGTTGTTGGTTTATTGAAACCATGTCACAATTCTTGATATATTGCACGTAATCTTGTAATTGTTGGTGTTGTCTGTAGTAATTCTGTCAATGTATACGAATGACACTTGTTGCTAATTGGTAGTTGTTTATGACTGATACACAACCGATCAGGTTTGGTGACCATTCTATGCACATATATATTTGACATTATATCGGACTGTTATGTTGTTTGATCCAATAGTAGTATATTCCAGTCATACTATAATACTACAGGTTTGTTGCAATATCCATACAACCTATATCCAAAACTGCACAAACACTGTCATTCAAGATTGATGAGTATACAATCACAAATGAATCCAACGCATTTTTGCTGTATATAGTTGTATCGGCTGTCGTGTCTGTTGGCTTGTCTGTTGACTTGACTAGATCTGATATTACACGGGCTATTCAACAATTGTATTGAATTCCGGTTAGTATCGAGTCATTTGAGTCGTTCAAGTAGTCAAGTTGCTTGGTTTGCAATGTGTTGTGTCCAGGAATCACTTGCAATCAAACCATCACCAAACCACAAGTTAACAACACCAAATGATATATGACTGGTTATATTAACACATTGCAAACACTCGACGAATTAGCCATGAATCAGGTTCAATCGTCAATCGCAAATATTGTCAGAGTGTGTATTCCTGGTTTAGTTGATGATGATCCGAGTATGCGGTATTCGTCACAGTTTGATTTGGTC
>NW_006281100.1:1778906-1804448 GCF_000203795.2 Batrachochytrium dendrobatidis JAM81 | reverse complement strand
AACAGGTTTTGTAATGGTTTCAACAATGTCTGATGAATGGCATGCTACAATCGCAGTATATTGATATTACCGCATGATACAACTGTTTGGTTGACCAAACGACTCGAGTGTTGATGGATTACTATGCCAATCGACTGTTTTGACCCAATATCACCACACTTGACATACCAACACATGCGACATATGATGGAGTGTGTAATTGCAGTTTGATTGATTCAATGTTGTGTTACGACATCAGTCACCATGTGGGTTATAGTTTGTATATCCAACAACACATTAGAGTGATTGATTGTCGTTCCGATTGATCGAATGTCAATATGTTTGTACAACAGTTTGGTAAAACCGACTGTCTGTGGATTATTATCACACGAGTCAATGCTGACCTGATTTGGGATATTCAGTGTTGTTGGAATATCAACACAACATCAACACCAAACATCAGATCGACACTGCACGTTGATGTTGATGAATGCAACAATGGCTATTGAAACAATACATCATAATGCGTACAAGTCGCAGATTGCAGTTCAAACTCAATGCAAAATACACATTGTTACAGTTTGGTCATGAACAAAGCGATACGCACAATGTGCAGTCCATGTCTACGACTCGACTGATTGGTAGACAACGACCATTTGCATTGTTGAGCAGTAAACTGAACAGTAAATGACCATCAAACGCATGGCTTGGTATTGACATTCAAGCAATCACCATGATTGTGTTAAAGATTTTGATTATCGCGCAAGAAGTATAGAGATAGAAAATATAGAAAGAGACTGAGTCTTTCAATTAGTAAAGTATAAGGTAATAATATATAATCTGCCGCTGTAGAAAAGATCGGTCAGAAGAGATCTTGAATGATAATCAGGAAGTAGTCACGCAAATGAAAGTCAACAGAATAAAGAGTTAAACTTAATAGATAATAACGGAATTATGTCAGATGATATTTAGATGATATTTAGAAGATTGATTCAGAGGATGGTTTATTTAGTAAGAAAGTATCTTGGCTATTATAGTAATTTAGTTAAGGGAGTGAGTGGAGAAAGTGGAGATATAATATCTCCACTTTAAGCTTTGCTTGTAAAGCGGCAATGTTTGATTGCTTCAACAAAGGTCTGATTTCTTTAACACCCCTCCTCGCCTTGAACGGCTCTCAGTCCAAGTAGATCTGAGAATTGGGCAAAGGCGATCCTTGGAAGACCTTTTGTCATGATGTCCGCGATCTGATCTTGAGTTCTAATATACCTGACTAGTATATTCTTTTGCGAGACTTGGTCGCGTAGGAATTTAAGCTTGACGTCCATATGCTTAGTTGTAGCATGATTGGGTGCTTGATTTTCCGTGTTGGCAATTGCTGATTGTGAATCGGAGTAGAGTATCGTAGCTCTTTCTTGAGTTAATCCGAGTTCACTAAGCATGTTGCGTAGAAATAATAATTCTTGAGTGGCAGTGACAGCGGCTGCATATTCAGCTTCCATAGTTGAGATAGCTACAGAAGTCTGTTTAGTAGATCTCCATAATATACAGCTATTGCCTAGAAAGCAAGTGTATCCGGAGGTGCTTTTCCGAGAGTCTACATCTCCTGCCCAGTCTGCGTCACAGTATCCTACCAGAGTGGTGTTATCCCCTCCTAGCGTAAGAGAATAATTAAGTGAGTATTTTACGTATCTTAGTATACGTTTAACAGCAGTCCAATGTGTATCGTTTGGATGGTGCATAAATCTGGAAACTTGACCGATGGCAGCGCCGAGATCTGGTCGAGTAGCAACCATTGCGTACATCAAAGCTCCAACTGCTTCGCGATAAGGAGCGTCGGTAACTGGTTCCGTTGGGAGAGATGCAGTCAAATTGGTGCCAGATTCTATTGGTGTTGCAACTGGTTTGCAGTCCAACATGTAAAATCTTTTGAGAACATTTTTCAGATAGTGTTCCTTTTGACTTGTAGTGGTTGGTAAATTCTCAACCATTCTTTGTTCCACCGCAGCTTGAATGCTCGGCTCAGACGCGTCAGCAGTCTCTGATATCGCTCCTGGATATTCAACTGTGACCGTCGATTTTATGGGAGCAGCCATCATGGCTCTGTCCCTGTTCATAACGTCAACTGGACGTTCCTGAACTTCTTTCCTCGAACCTTGAGACTTCGATCTCGATTTACGGTTCGGTTTCCTATAACCGGCCAGACTCGACTTATTTAGCGATGTCTTGATAGCCTTATTTTTGCTGATGGCACGCCCTAGTAACCCCTCCTGAGTTATGCGTCCATGGCTTGTTTTAATATTGGTCCCGCGATCTGCTACAGTCATTCTTGCTGTATTTCTTGCAGTCTGTACTACTATTGGTACTTGTCGCCGACCTGATTTTGATTCCCCTCCAGTTAGCGTACTCGCGCGATATGGAATTTCTGGAATTTCTGGTGTTTCTGGACTTACCACATTATCTATCACAATAGGTACAGACGGTGTAAAGTCATCGCCTAGATTGTAGCTATGAGTAAATAATGGTGCCCTTGATTCTGTTTCTTTATCTGCTGCGATCTTCCAGAGATTTGCATCCGGGGCAGTCATGGCTTGTTTCCAATTCGATGGAAATATTGATGTAGTTGTACTAGCAGAAAAGAGACTTGAGTTCATGTAATCAACGTCTGGTTGCCTTTTGTAATAATAATATGGTCCCTGAGTTTTACTTTTAAGTGGTGTGTCTTCCACTTCGGAATCGGGTTGAGATAGTTCCTGAATCCGGGGACTTGAAGCGTTGATTGCTTCATTAGAAATAAATTGCGTAGACTCTGCAACGACTTTTATATTTGCCTTTGGTTTCTTGATACCGCTTAGGCTTGATTTACGTACGGAGGCGTGAATTTGTTTGTTCGGAATGAGAATTTCGCAATCGATAATGTCTAGTGTGCCGACTTTGTGTGCACGTAGAACTTCGACATTGTCCTTGGTATAGAGGACAGCTCCTTGTTTATTGAGCTTAGTCCAGCATCCAAACTCGACAGCTAGTTTCCCTGGAGAGATTAGATTGACCTCGAATCCAGGAACATATAGCACGTTATTGATAGTAATAACGCGACTGGCTTTTCCATTCCAGACTTTGAGTTGGAGCGATCCTTTGCATTCGGCATTTGTAGCCGTTTTCATTGAACCTTTAACGCTGTGGTTTTGCAATGGTACTGTATTAGACAGCCAGTTCTTGTTGCATACCATATGAGTGGTAGCACCCGAGTCAAGAATGATCTCGTTGACACTGTTTCTGCTGATACTGCAGTAGTCTGTTTTTGCTGAAACCATGGTGTTGTGAAATAAGAAGTCATCATTAGCATTTGAATTAGCGCATGGCGTAGATGCGTAGTTGCTATTTGATTTTCTGTTATTCGAAAACTGAGCACGACAGTCTTTAGTTGTGTGGGTCCCTAGTCTTCCACAGTTATTACATAGTACCTTTTTCTTGCCGTTTGGCCAGTACGATGAATTGTTGGAGTTTTGAACGTTCTGATGAGAATCGTTTGAGTTATCTCCGTTGTTAAAGCCTCTGAAGTGTGGCTTGTTATTGTAATTTGATCCAGAGCTATTCTTGCTGTTGTTAGATCTTCTTAAGTTATTGTTAGAATGTAACGCGACTTCGGCGTTGTCTAAAGATGGAAGTAGCATGACAGTGATAAGTTGCTGCTCTTCGTATGCCAACATTGTCCTGATGTCAGCTGTTGCATAATTTGATTTAGTAAAGCTGTCAAATCTGGTACGCATGTTGCCCCAATGTGAAGATCCTTTTAGTAGTTTCCTCAAGAGTTTTCGTACATAATCCTCATCGGACCATTTGACGCCAATTTGTGACAATAGTTTCCGTATGTCAAACATTTCGTCGTATAGTTGCTTAACACCGACCTGGGTGTCGTATACTATTAAGTCGAGCTCGTCTTCGAGCTCTAGTTTTGCGCTCATGTTGCCTGTTTCGTGATGTTTCTTTATGGCAGCGAAACTGAGGTGAGCTGATAGAGGAATACCGTTGAGGTCCTCTGCTAGTTTTTCATTGTCCTTGCTTAGTGTGGCAGATATCATGCTATAAGCTTTGGCATTGTTGATCAGGTACGGCTGATCGGGTTTACTGGGTGGTTTCGCAATAATATGTGATTCCCAAAGATTGAAGTGCCTTAGTGCAGCTTCGATAAGTACGAGCCACTTTTGGTAGTTGGCTCTCTCCAGACGTGGAACATGCAGTCCTTCTGCAAGTTTGATTACGTGACTTCCGACTGGGCTCATAACCTGTTAAAGATTTTGATTATCGCGCAAGAAGTATAGAGATAGAAAATATAGAAAGAGACTGAGTCTTTCAATTAGTAAAGTATAAGGTAATAATATATAATCTGCCGCTGTAGAAAAGATCGGTCAGAAGAGATCTTGAATGATAATCAGGAAGTAGTCACGCAAATGAAAGTCAACAGAATAAAGAGTTAAACTTAATAGATAATAACGGAATTATGTCAGATGATATTTAGATGATATTTAGAAGATTGATTCAGAGGATGGTTTATTTAGTAAGAAAGTATCTTGGCTATTATAGTAATTTAGTTAAGGGAGTGAGTGGAGAAAGTGGAGATATAATATCTCCACTTTAAGCTTTGCTTGTAAAGCGGCAATGTTTGATTGCTTCAACAAAGGTCTGATTTCTTTAACAAATATCAATATATTATCTGGTTTGAGTCCAGCAGCAGAGTATGTCAAGTCCATGGTGCAGATTCGCATTTGTGTTCCGCACCATATATTGTTGAAGCCATCTTGGATAATAGTTCTGGTCAAAAACGAAAACAACGACTGAGGAAAATCAAATTGTCCAGCAGTGTTGATGGATTGTTGTTGAACGATAGTCCGACTTTAAAAGATTTAGCATATGCTGCGATTCGTCAAATATAACACGACCGTCTTTTAGGAACCATGATTTCAACTGTTGATAGACGTTACCAAACGCAGACCAAGGAAGCTTAGATAGATGTTTGAATATTTTACAAAAGAGTACACCAGTTTGTATACTTGTTTGAATGCATAGTCATGTAAAAGGCTTGAGATCGGGATTTGATCCACGAAGTGTTTTCAGAACAAAAATACGAGCAGAAATCAAACACTGGATCAGTCTTTTAGATTGGTATTCAAAGACTGATTGATTCTTGTCCGTCTTTTTGGCAGGTTCCAACTGTGCCAACTTGTCAATCATTGCACTGAAATCAGGTCGATAAAACAGTCAAATACACAATATCGACACAAACCATAGCAGGTTGTTGTTCACATCCACTGACACCAATCATGACAATATTGTGTAGTTGTCAGTCTGTCGACTGGCATTTCTATTCCGATTTGTATGTTGCCAGAATAGACTTTTGAATACAAAACATTAGGGATTGTGTCAATGTCTTTGATGTCGATGTTCATGATGGTTTGATCCAGATGAATGGTTTTGATTGAATGTTGGACACACAACAGTTGTGTTCATCATACAAGTGTATCGACTGGACAAGGTTCACAAGAGTGGTTTGTAAAGTGAGTTCATGTCCATTACAGTGTCTAGTGTTGATGATACAGAGTTTGACCAGGCATAATGTGTTGGATTTGATGAGTGGATCAGTTCCAGTGGTTTGATCTAGTCCAAGAACAGCAAGACAATACCATGAATTGCAAGTTATTTCCACTCCATCAACAACAAAGTGGAAAGTAAGGAGTTGATGGTCGACTGGAATACCAACAAGCCTTTTAGTTGTCTCAATGATGGTGGTTGCGACCAAGTCAACAACAGGCTGTTGTTCAGCAATAGAACCTGTTGGCTTGGTCGCAGATTACAAGACAGGATCACTTTTGGTCGATACACTAACTGAATATCCACTCTGTGATGGATCAAGTCGAGACCAACTACAACGCATGGGACTCGCTTGCTGCACTTGTAACAAATGGGACTGTTGGATCCAGTCCACTCATCATCAAATCCAAGAATGATGTTGGCTCAAACCCAACAATCACTGATTCATACAATTATTTCAAGAAAACTATCCAGATCAATGGTATCAATGTTTCTACAAATCATCTCAAAAGACCTGATCAACTTGACAAACTCACATACTTGGTTTGAGTATCGGTTTGTCATATTGACTTGTTCATCTGATTCTGCAAAACCTATATTCATTAATATGTATCAACATAGTCTCAAACAAATGTCATTTGGATTTGTTTCTTGGACAAGATTGCACGACACTTTTGTTGGAAATGCATTGATTGTTCCAAACAACAACGGATAGAATTGGAAAAAGTAAAACTGTTGTTTCTTGATGATGCTCAACAGTAATTACAAGACACAAGTTTATGGAGACTTTTAATCAAAGCATCGCTGAGTTGGTTGCCATTAAGCATGCGATTTATCATTGCATCAAACCATCTTTTTGTTGGAGGAATTTCAAGTCCTGTTGAACTCGGTAGTCTTTCAGGTCTTGAAAAGTGACTTTCTACTTATTCCAGCCAAACTCTGTGAATTCCATGAATTTCTGGATTTACTCGTTATTGGATTGCCAAACAACATGAACAATGAGACCTTGAAACATGTTCTTGTAACGGAATGTGATGGTCTTGTTGGTGCGCTGTGTGTGTCGATTGATGATCTAAAAACACAATGTCTAAACAACATTGAACCCACTCGAGCAAATCTACTACAATACTGTCTATCAAACAATTCCATGTTGGGTATGACTCGTTGTTTTGGAAGCGACCATTCAGATCTGATTAGAAATGGTTTTAAACTGTTACTCAAGAAATGTCTGACAAAAATCATCGATTGGACAACTTGGAAACCCAGCAAAATATGGAATCTTATTCATCACTCAAAAGGCTGGAATATTGATGGAGTCGTCCGACCTTGAACTTGCTTTTACTTTGCTGTTGGTCAAAAAATACTATTCAAATGGACATTCACAAACTGCTTTCCATCACAACATTTGTCTCTTCAAAAACTCATACGCAATGTTGTCTCATCAATATCGACCAATGTATTAGAATCTGTTTCGTCATGCGGTTTTCCAAATGAAACAACTTTACAGCACATGTTTATGGAGATATTGGTTTACTTGACTAAACCAGACTGTTCAATCTAACCAAAACTATCAAAAGTATTTCCCAACAACTCGAATGTGACGGACACTATTGCTGGTGGAATTGATTATTATTTGGACAATGAACTAGTAATCAATCAACACATTGACAGATTTGTCATCCCAAATGGAAACAACGACAATCCAGTTGTAATCCATATTGAGCCTTGAATTCAAACAGTCGTGAATCAAATCATTAATAAACTACAAAAACAGTCCAATATACCAACTCGCATTTATCCACAACTCGATACGTGATGTTCAAATGTCTAATATTCAGACTGTGCTGATTGCAATTGTGGTTGTAATTGTGGTTGTGTGTAAATATCAATCCAATACTCGATTCAATACTTGATTCAACTTGAGCATGTCCAGTTTTGTAGTAATCCATTTGATCACATTGACAGAATCAAGCAATGATCTGATTCAACAACACCGAATGATGCATCCATATCACTTGTATCAATCAATTGTACACAATCAGTCAATATAATCAACAATCACTGTCATGATTGACATGATTGATTCAATTCATTCAATTGTATAGATCCGACTGGCATTGCAACTCATTGTTGTAAAATCACAACCTCACAATCCATCATCAATTATCAAGATTATACACCCGCTCATATATGTCCTTGTTGTATACCGCTGTGATTTGAATTCGGTCACTTGTCAATTCATCTCGATAGTGTTTGGCTTCAGCTGGTGATTGAACACCTTGAATATACTGCGTGATATCATTCCACAGCTCAGGAGGTACGTGTGCCTTGTCAAGACTCGATTTGCACCATTGTGGTTGTTGTGGAGCCACATGCGCAGTCGAAACAATCCGACAGACTGGATTCACTACAAAAAATGTCAAAATCTTGCAGTGTCCTGGTTGAGTTGGATCTGCAAGTTCAAATGATTGTTCTTTGTGTTGGTATCGATTGGGATAAACTACACATCGACCATTTGGTAACTCAAGCGATCCTATATACTGATTTCGCAGTGATTCTCGATCAGTGTCATACACATCTTCCCAATACATCTCAGATGCTTTTCGACGTTCAAACCGATCAACAGCCTCGCGGAAATCGAGTTTGGGTGTGGTGATATTTTCCACGTCGTAGTAATACAGTCCAGTTGCAACAATCGATTCGTTAATTGGACCTTCAATGTGCCAGTTTCCCTTGTCGTATTTAGGTTTGGATGGTGTCAGTTGAATGTTGGTGAGTTTGACAATGACTTGCAGATTACAACCACGCAGTGACACTGGCTTTGCTGATTCATATTTGGATTCAAAATGTTTCGGAAGTATTGGTACATACACGGAACGAGTGACTTGAGTGTCTGACCGCATACCATTATAATATGATCGGTTTGGTGATTCATATCCCTGTATGCCATTGCGAATATCAATATACTTGAACATTGGATCCATCGTTCTGAACAGACTTTCAAACATCGGGACAAAACATTTGAATATTTTGGCAATGCATTTGTACATGTCTCGATCCCATATCGGATTCAGATTGTTGATGTATGAGTTGATGGTCACACTGCCATCCTGTTCGACACGGAATTCACTCGGAAGACATTGGAACTTGCGTGATATAAACTCGGGATTGCCTCGAATGATGGGCGTATCTGAAACAAGTCGAGTCGATAACAATATATCGCATGGTACCATTTTGGTGTATTTGAGTCGTATATCCAGTGGTGCAATCATCGTTTGTCCATATACAACACTGTACATTGATGCATCAATCAGATTGTGCACCATTTGACCAGTGTTGTGATTTGATCCATGTTCAATATCCGATACATTTGTCATCAATCGCGTGTATACATTGTCAGGTATGCCATTGTCCAGTATATACGTCAGTTCAACAGGTCCTGGGACAATTGTGCCAAATCCATCACTGCCATTACAAACAAGCTGTTTGACAAAAACCCCGAGTTGTTCCAATGCAAGATTAAATGTTGATGGTGATATGTTCCGATCGAGTGAGTCAGCCCTCCATTGCTCCACAATATGCTGGTTTGTGATATCGATCCACCACATGGATTTGCAAAGTATAGATTGCAGATACTGGATATACTGCATCTCGACAAGTGTGCGTGCCTTTCCACGTACATATCCGGCCATTCCAGAACTCATATCAATTTTGACATTGTCGTCGTATGGCCAAATGCTGGAGTTAGCAACGTGAACCCGATGCTGAAAACACGTTCCAATGATCTGGTCAGCAACCCTCTTGTTTGTGTAGTCAGTATCATCCGATTGTACAATAGCCGTTAGATTTTCAAGTATCCCGCCTTGATCCAACTCGGTACGTATTGAACTGTCGGAATGATTGTCGGCAAAATCAGCAAGTGTTTTGAGTAGTTTTACAATATCAGGAACAGGACTGTTACACAAACGTATATCTCTGCGTGAAAGAATAGTGCTGAGTTGCTTTACAATTCCATATTCTTGAAACACCTTGATCATCTCGGCCTTGCTTGTAGATTTCTGAATCATGTCGTTGAGATCATTAAACATGCGCAAAGAGTAACCCATATTGAGATTGCACATCGATATCGTCAATTTCTCAAAAACCAACGATCGTGCAAGCGATACAGGAAAGTCGCGCATTTTGGATGCAGCTGATCCAGCTACTTCGATTATGCGTGTTTTTAGTTCAGAGTCGTTGCTGTATCTGATACACAAGTCGTTCAGTGCTTGAATCAATCCCGATCTTATCAACTCGGCTGAAATCACTTCACAATTTCTAATATCGCATAAACTCTGAATAGCATCAATACTTTGATCAACCACTTCTTGATCGACACTCCTGTATTCATGTCATGTCAATCCAACCATGTCAAATTTACCAATTGTGATGACTGGACACACATTCATGCATAACACCACATACCTGAGCGTATTGACTATTGCTGGAATGATGCCACATTCAGCTGCTTTTACTGGGTTATCACGATGAATATTCCAATACATGGCTTGGAGATTTTTGATAAAACCAACAGCAACTGAACCATCGGATGATTCCAGTCGTGAAACAAATCCTAATACCACGATGCCAAACTAATGATATTGTTCAATGTCAAGTATACAATCAACACGACAAGACTCGACACTATCCAAACTGATCCAATATTGTATCATTACAAACATACATTTTCATCGTCAATACCATGACAAACTTGCAAGAACAGGTCAATTGCCAATCTGAGCACTTCTTGATTGGACTCGTGAACAATAATCTCAACCATTGGCTTGATGTCAAATCCATCCTCTTGACTCCAGCGGTTATATTTGTACAGCTTTTTACATGTTTTTATCGCCTATATGCATATTGACACTAAGTGAGTTGAATGACAATCATTTGATCAATATCAATCAT
This sequence comes from Batrachochytrium dendrobatidis JAM81, assembly GCF_000203795.2. Taxonomy (NCBI): domain Eukaryota; kingdom Fungi; phylum Chytridiomycota; class Chytridiomycetes; order Rhizophydiales; genus Batrachochytrium; species Batrachochytrium dendrobatidis. The sequence continues at coordinate 1,793,933 of NW_006281100.1, read as the reverse complement.
GACTTGCCGCTATTTTGACCTGACGGTTTGATGATTGCATGAGCTGTGCAATTTGGTTGCTTAGTTGATGTGATACTTTGAACTCATTATTACTGTACATCATTCTCAAAAACACTGTAGCAAACTCCATTATTTTGATCTACACAGCACATGTTGATTATTTTAGTCATGAACAATCCATTATTGTTACAATATATGAATACCTGTAAACTGGGTCGATTATACTCCAAATACTTGACTGTGATATCTTCCAGTCCAATACTCTGTAAGCGAGGCGCTACATTTATATATCATGCCATTTCAAACCAACACAAAGTCAGCAACAGTTTGAACTCATCAATAATACAATGACTACTAAACTTACTGTAATTCTGTTTTCTCAACTTCATTATCAATACAAGCAGTCTACCCCATATTTCATCAGCCTTGTGTAGTTGAGCATCCGTTGTTAATAGTTTCAGATCTTCCAGGCGTTGAATCAACTCTTTCATGTTATCAATCCACTCCATGTTTGATAAAATTAGTAAAGTTGAATTTTGATCAAATTTTGATCAAATTTTGATTTGACAATTTCATTCATGCGAATGTCCAACAATTGCCAAGAATTGTTCATGTTTGGATTGTTGTAAAACACATAAACGAGTTGTTCCATTTTAGTATTGTTTTGATCAGTTTTTTGTAACAAAATTGGATTGTTATCAAACATGCATTTAGAAATACTGTAAATTAATATTCTGAATGTGATTGTTGTAGATTTGGTTTAATAAACAAACTAGTTTACTACAACACATGGTAATGGATTACTAAACATCATCATAAATCAGATGGACTGGACTGGAATGGAATGAGATCAATGACAATCGCATTACAAACAGTGTGTGGTGATTAAACCATCGAGTATTTCCAAATACAAACTTGAATGAAAAGTCTTGCCACAATACTGATCAACTGTATTACTGTTTACACTGTGGTATTATTGATGTATTGTAATATTTGGTGTTTAGATACACAATGATTGTTGGAATATCCAGACGGATACTCCTAAGTAGTAATCTGTGACAAAGCTAATTCTAGTAGCGCACACTTTGAATCTCCAAATTAAACCCTTCATCACCACCAATCCATATGCTCCAAACTCCATTATCCTCATCTCTAGGATTCGAGTCCCCAGTAACGGGTAAATGGTATCATTATTAAATTGACTAATTACAGAAATCAATCCCATTGGCTCAACTACTTTTCGTTTACAACCTCTCACTATCAAATGTGTTACTTGTTCGTATCACAAGACAATCAATCAACTACTATTGGAGCCAAGATATTTTCTTATCAATAAACAACTCTTCAACTATTTCAACCATCTAATTAACTTATCACCCCTCTTCACTACTCTTGAAAAGACCAAGTCTGTTGATCTTGGATTAAAGTGCAAACTTCCTTTTTTATTTTACACTTTTGATTTGTTCTCTTCTGATAACTACTAACAGTATCAGACTATACTCTACTTTATACATTTAAATTTATACAAATCACGAAGCTCTAAAAATTCTGACAGTATACATGGAATATTGATACCAGTTTCTTGACTGTCAATTACTGCTAAATGTGTCCATAGTTGTCACACACTGTTTATTCGAGATGTGCAATCCTGGATAAAAGACTTGGCGTACAATAGTGGATGATCTGAAAGGATTGGTTGCTTACCGTGTCAGATTCATGCTCTGACTCGAATGAACACAATTGATGAGATTCACCCATAATCACTGCTATATTTTGTCCAAGATTGTAAAAATGAATCAATGTCATTAAAACTGAAACTGAATAAATAGTACTTGAAAGTTGCAATGATTTGGTTGAATTTTGTGCAGTACATGCCAACATCTAGTCAGCGTTCATTTATTGCAATCAATAACTTGCTGAGTTCGATAAAATCAATACTTGAACTCATGTTTTACACCTTCTACATTTATGACTGATAAATAGTAAAATGTAAATACTAGCCAGGTTTTTAAAACTTGATTCTTGCACGAGCCGACTCGTCCAACTTTCCACCCCATTGTGACACCAATGATTCAAATTCATCATAGCTTGCAATGCGTTTGTTGTAGCGCTGTTCAATGACCTTTCCTGCCAAATCCGTTTGCTCATGATTGGTACCGCAGAATATCTGTTTAATCGATGTTTTCAATGCAGAATTGACATCAATGGCCATAGAACAACCTGGATGACCAGAGAGTGAACCATAAAAACCTAGAGAATTTGATGCAGAAACAAAATACGTTGAATCTGGAACAGAACTAATGCTAAACATCAGTATTTCTGTAGACAAAACATAATCATGACAAGAATTGCAAATCCAGAACAACAGGATGTGACTATTGTACATAACTTGCATCAACACCTTGTTTGAAGACTTGTTTCAAAACTGAATGTAATGTATTTTGGGTCGACGGAAATGAATGTTCAAAATCGTTGACCAATTGCATGAAAACAGGAATCCCAATCACAATCAGAATTGAAATTGGACACATTAAAGTCATTTGTCATCATATTCCATGTCCAGATACCAGTATTCAAAATAGTAAATAGTCGGTGGTTATTGAAAATAATCAATATTTGCCAAAATCCCAGCAATACAATCATGATAACTTACTGGCTACCTCAAATCAGCAAATCGTTTGAAAATAATACCACAATAACTATCAAACATACTTTGAATGTAATTGATGATTCACCAACAATACCACTGGATGCGGTAGATTTGGAATATCAGATACAACAAGTCAAGTGTCAATATGGCAAACGATGAACTGGATGTATTTTTCCAGCATTTGCTTGACCCAAGAAATGGTGCTGGGTTCCATCAAGATTACGGATTCATAGTATGATATATTCAACATATTTGGCGTCTACATCGGCACTCATTACCATTTGATACAATTTCTGCTGTAATGTGTGCTGTTTTACCATCACTTTACCAAGAACATCTGAATCGCTAAATACATGATGAGCCATTCGGTCTACATTGATCTGAGCGTCCGTTACAGTGTGATGATGACTTTTGATCAAAGTACTAAGCCAGAATGTAAAATATACATACAATACAATGTCTCGTAGTAACTCTTGTTCAGCAACTCATTGATTCAATGATAAAGTGGCTTGTATTGATTTTGAATGATACTTTTCATCAAGGAATTGAATGTTTGATTTCAAGAGTTTGTTGGGATCTACTTTGATTGGGTTGTCCGACTTGAGCATATATCGAGGTATGATTTCATGAGTAATAGGTTCAATATCATTGCACAAATAGTGGGTTGCTGCTTTTACAAGATGGTTGGTTAGATTTCGTTCAACAACATGATACTTTTGACCGTTTTTAGGTTTGATGAAGACCGAGTTCACGATCAAAGTTTGTAGATACTTGAATCTTAAGGATGTGCTTGTGATGTGTAATGTCATTGTGGTGGTTTTGAATAAACCCAAGAAAATACATTTTGGAATGGTATCAACAAACAATTGAATTGGATTTATTTTCTATTATTGTTTAAACTCGTTGAAAATGTTGGAAACCTGTTACAAAGTAATTCTGATTTGAACAAAAATAGTGGTTCAATTGGCTCATACAGAGTCCATTACGAGATGCTCGGATTGCATTTTGTCGTTGATTTATTGTTGCCATTAGGAAAACCCCAATAACAATATCATGGAAATGGTTGGATCAACGGTGAACATTGATGTTAAACTCGTCAAAGTCAAACTGCGGTTTACAAAACGTATCCAAGGATTCAGGAGTCGAGTTGAACCAACAAAGGCGTACAAGCAACTGATTCAACTACAAATAGAGCATTGGAACCAAGCAAGCAAGTTAAAGCGACAGTTTAATAGACATATCAACAAACATCCTTTCCACCCAAAATACAATACAATACAGTGTAGGACACATGCTCACCAATGTGGAAGAGTTGATGCAAAATATACCGAAGAAATCACCAATCAAACATTGGATATTGGCTTGATATTCAATTTGGGTATATGCTGCAAAATGTAGATACTGAAAAGACAATTCAATTCAATATTTCAGATAATACATTATTGTTTAATGGTAACAATCAATCCATGATTAATATGGATATTGACATTGTTTTGGATCTGATTGACGGAAATGATATTATTGAATGCATGAAACGTCATAATTCAAAGTATATTGTTGAAAGTATCTATGAATATGCTATCCTTGCAAGTAACACTGGTTGTTATCATGTCATTAATGTATATGGAACAAACCATGTCAATGTATCAATCAACAATCCAATAGCTGTTGATGTAATACCCAACACAATATACAATAAACAATATGGTTGTTGACCCATTCACAATACTCGACAAATACCAACACATATCAGAAAGCTTAAATTTATTCAAAATCGAATCCATCAACACATCATCAATTCGAATCTGAATCTGGCTCACCCATAAGTTCTCTTAGTTTTTGCTCCAGATATTCTACTCTTCTCCCTTGTCTTTCACACCTTCTTTTCCATTTCTCTTCACCCTTTAAACTGTAGAATGATTTCGATACACTTTTACCCTTTGCTAATCTTGACCATTGTTTGGATACAAAGAATTGATGTTTACGATATTTTTTGCATGCACCCTTTCGTCTACTTTTATACTCTTTGATTTTTCTTTTTAGTTTACGAACAAGCTTCCTATACTTTTTTCTTGATAAAGTCTCTTGATCCGAATCGGTATCTGAATGGTGTCTAACAACTGAGTGTTTCCGGCTTCGACTGGGAGTGTTTCCATTTGTTCCTTCTAGCTGTCGTATCATGTAGTGTTTTGCTTTACTTGCCTTTCTACACTTTTCTTTCAATTCATGTTCAGTCCTTGAACTGTACTTTTTTCCAGATATCTTTTGACCATTTGATTTCAACTTTTTCTGTTCGAGTCGAGTAGCTTTATATTCATAGTAGGAATTGCATGCGGCCGCTCTTGCTCTTTCAGCGTTTTCAAGATTTATATCTAGTTGATGAGTGGGTCTATGTTTTTTGGCTGGTGCAATTCCCTGATCTGAATCGGTATCTGAATGGTGTCTAACAATCGAGTGTTTCCGGCCTTGTTTGGAAGTACTCGGATCGGGTTTGTCAATCGAGTGCTTCCGGGTTTGTTTTGGAATGGCTGATCTGGCTTGTTGTAATTTTTGTTCCAGATGTTCTACCTTTCTCCTTGCAGCCTGCCATTGACTATCCAATTTATATTGACGTATTCTGATATGCCTTTCTCCAGATATCGGTTTTCCCTGCGATATTAACCTTTCTTGTTCATATTCAATAATCCTATACGCATAGGAAGCCTCGCATGCGGCTGTGGATGCGGTATCAGCAGCTTCAAGTTTTTGCACTAATTGATGAATGAGCTCACGGTTTTCTCTTGGCTGTTCTTTATCAGACGGGAGTTTCCGGCTTTGTTGGATAGTGCATGGGCTAGGTTCATCAATCGAGTGTTTTCGGTCTCGATTAGGAGTACTTGGATCAGGTTTATCAATCGAGTGTTTTCGGTCTCGACCAGAAGTGCTTGGACCGGGTTCATCAATCGAGTGTTTTCGGTCTCGACTGGGAGTACTTGGATCGGGTTTATCAATCGAGTGTTTTCGGTCTTGACCAGAAGTGCTTGAGTCAGATTCATCAATCGAATGTTTCCGGTCTCGACCAGAAGTGCCTAGCCTGGCTTCTCGTAATTTCTGTCTCAGAATGTCTAGTTTTCCCCTTTGAGCTTTCCACTCTTCATCCAATTGATTCTCACGTTGTTCGCTATACTTTTCTCCAGATATCGTTTTGCCCTGTGCTATCAACTTTTTTTGTTTAAATCCAAGATTCGTATACTTTAACAAAGTATTAGCTGCGATTGATTCTGCTTTCCCGGCGTCTTCAACTTGTATCTTTAGTTGGCGAATGAGCTCACTGTTTTCTCCTGATGCAGCCTCTTGATCCGAATCAGTGTCTGAATGATCTTTATCAAATGGGTTTTCCTGACCTCGTTTGTAAATGTTTGAACTGAATCCAGCAATTAATCCAGATGCTTCAGGTGAACCATTGCTACCAGTCGAGACCAGCATTGCATTAGCGGTTACTGCCGCGCTCAGTAAGAATAAAATGCCAGTGAATTTCATCAATTCTGATGAATATGTTTAAACAGTTGGTACAAAAGTAGAGTGTTGAAACTGGTGTCGATTCTAAAACTGAGCGTACTTGACAGTACTTATATTTTGTATAGCAAACCAACCCTAACCCTTCTAGGTTAGTCGACTACACAGGGTTATTTGACTGCTTGCGATGGGCTACTATCAAACTAGACAGTATACTGCTCCCTGGTCACAATATCATGTTGTGCTTCCGTGACCCTTTTATCAGATGTCTTGAAAAACACCCTTCAAGAGTGTTGTGTAGCCTTGTAAACGCACCCTTTTACAACCATATTCGCGTAAAAATGGATCGCTTTGGTATTCATCCAGCAGTGACTTTGATTTGGGATATACAATGGTTACATATTTGGCTGGTTGATACTACACATTGACTATATTGATTGTTCCAAATACAACAACCATCATATGACACAATCAGACTATAGTGTTGAATCTACATTTGGTGCACTTTTAGTAATCATACATTATACGATCAACAAGTTTGAACCCATATCCATGTATTGCAATCGATATATTGTGTTTGACTGTAGATGTTGTCAATGTTGTCAATACAACTCTGTACACACATTTGTTGTATTCTGAATCACGGATACGATTGCAGTCTAGTTCAACAACAATGATGGCACATGTCAGTAATGCAACTGTTGTTTGCATATGCATGACACTGTTATTTTGTGATCCATTTACATCAATATGGTTGCAAGTTGTCGTTATATCACGTATTCTGGACATGGTTTTAATATTGCGCATCCAGTTCCATCACATTGTTGCCGACCCATCATTGTAACGCTGTATGTATCAAACATTGGAATGTCACCATAACCATAACCACAACCAGTAAAATGACACTCGAGTTGTTTACTGTGTCACACTGTTACTGTGATCAATATATGCGACCCAGTGCGACTACACATACTGGATCCAGTCTGTTGATTGTTCCAGTTGACCTTGATTCACTTTTGACGTTTTGTTCGAGATTGACAATACAAATGTGTCAAGCTGAACCCAAACTACGCGACTCGACTGTTTGTGTCCATTGGGTCGTGACTGAGATATGCGATCATGATGTGTATTCAATCAATACCATGTATTACCAATACAATAGTATGCATGATCATCGTGTATCAAACAACTACAATACACACTGGGCTGATCCAATACATGCACGGCTTGAACATATCACACAGTCAAACATGGACACACCACATTAAAAATACATATAGTATCAGTTTGTCATTAATGAATTGTATTCAGTCGAGTTTATTGAGAGTCTGTTTGTGACTGTTGACAGTGTGGTGAGTGTTTTCAGGCACAACTACTTGATCAGTTGTAGTTGTTGATGATTGAAATCAAGAGTCCTGACGTACATCATATCAACTATAAGACAATCAGGGTCATCATCTATTCAACAAATAACCAGTTTTATTGCTATATCTGCTCAGCCCTCAAATTTCTCGTAACTAACTTTTGACCGCTTACTACCACGGCGAATGCTACCAAGTCGCGACAATGATCTTTCGAGAGTAGATGTTCTACCTAAACTTGAAGTACTTGGTTGTTCAGGCAGTCTAACAGTATCCATCAAATTCATGATCAATATCAATCTACACATCCACATACCAATATCAAACAACTTACTGTGTTAATGGCCAGAGCACTTGATCACCGTTTGAAATAATAGGATAACCATCAGCCATAGTTTCGCATCCACATCCAGGACCGAACCCAGTGCGTTTATTTTGTCGATCAAATGTCAATAGAAGTCGGGTCATAAATGGAATACCAAGAGTTGCATGATCATTTGAGCCAGCTGTCACAGTAAATCTAACTATAATCCAACATATATATTAGTCAGGTTAATCAAACAACACATATTGCATACAATTGTCAAATATTTACAATTTTTAAAATTATATGTCTGCATATAATCTCGAGGACCCAGTCTGATTGTTACAAGGGAGTTGCGATTTTCATCAGTTACGGGGTTTTGAGAAAACATCACGATTGAAAGCGATGGCATTTTGTCCCAATCAATGTTATAATTGGATTTGGGCATTAGACGATTTTTTTGCAACTTCTTTTTGATTTTTTTTCTGTCAAGGCGGTCGTCCCTAAGCATAGTTTTTTTGATAGTGATCGCACTGTTATCAAGGATGGAATTGATCAGCACGTTCACGACTCTTTCAGGGAAACGTATATACATATAGCATGTATGTATAGTCGAGTACAAAATACGTCCATTTTCCACAACTTGCTGGAATTCCTCGGGCAGATCCACTTGTTTGCCATTGACTAGTATACTCTTGATGTTGACAGCATGATGTTCGTCTGATGGTGAGTTTACCCATATAAGACTTTTTCCATCCGTTCCACATTTTGGAGTTATTTCCGTGTTTCCTATATTGATGAAGCTTTCCTGCAACATTTCATACGGACATAGTTGAAGACCAACCTCGTTATTGGAAATGAAACCACCATTGTACAAAACATCCATCGCAGTGACTGGTGGATAATAATCTGACAATGGGAGATAGCCAATCCCAAGTACTCCATCAAAGTCCTCAACAATACCAACCAGATCCGTCGATTCTTTTTCAATTTCTATTACTGGTAAATTGACGCCAGTTATTTCGGTACTCATAATTGTAACATCGGCTGTGGAAGTAATTCCATTATACTCTTTGCCTTTGTACTTTATAGTAACGGGCTGTCCACCTGGAGTATTTTGTATAGCCAAACCTAGATCGTTGCTTGAACTAGAAAGTGGTATGATTATATCGGAAGTTATTGAGTTGACCTGTAAACCCAACTATTTTAAACAAGTGTGAGATTGATTCAACGTGATGCAAATTGATATCAAACTACAATAAATGACACGGCATGATACATACATTGATTCCATTAACATAGAGTTTTATTCGGAAACATCGGCTAATGTCACCATCCAATTCAACGGGTGATCGTTTTGACAGCCTATTGATTGATTGACTGGCACTTTCAAAAGGTGAATGTAATGAAACTCGAACTGCAGAAACCGCTTGCAACGCAAGTATAACGCATTCTAGAGTGATCAGCATTGTACCGATCAGTGCAATGAAAAAAAAATTGAATCCGGTAGATGACTGCCGTTTTATAATGACGGCAGCTTCAAGGGAGACAATCAACACTTTTCAAATGGATATTTAGAAAAAACGCCAAATGCATCATATAGGGTGGGTAAAGCCGGAAACACCCTGTAGGGCGAATCAATAACAAGCATCGCTGTTGGTGTATCATCAACCTCGGTAATATTCTGGAATAATCTTTTCAACTGCGGTCATGCATCCAGTAATCAGGTAGTGTCAGATTGTCCCCCTGATTATGGATAGTTATCATCACATTTACAATCCATCACTACAACATATACTGTCACTGTGTACCAAATATTTGACTGATTGTTTGATTGGTCGTGTTTTGGATCACTCGGCCACAACAGTATAAAACAGCCTGTTGCTGCAGTATTTCAAAACCATGACTTTTCCATTGGTATGACTGCACAGTCATTTTAGGTTAATGTAGACTGTATACATCAAACACTGCTGATTGTGTCACAACATGATCAACATCAAACTCGGCAATCTGTCGTTGATACACCGAATGAGTGACGTTGTACTATAATTGAATTGAGGATTGGCAGGTCGTTCAACAAACTGGCCGTGTCAACAGGTCAGATTGTCATCGTGTACATGAACCACAATGGATGATCATGCCATTCAAATCAGCACACAATCTACTGATATATGCAATACAACACCACCAATACAAATCAAATCAACCCAATCACAAACGTGGTGTTGAATCCAATGCATGCGAGTACTTTTTAAACACATGATACACACTGATGGTGATGGTTGCTGACAGTCACATTGCAGTGTACATGTCCAATAGTGTCCACTGTCATGTCGATCGTTGCTATCCGTGACATTCAACTAGATCACAATCAATGTCTAACAAATACAACACAGTAAACTAGCCACGAGTATCCAAGAGTATATCAATTGATGTGATCCAACAAAACAGCATAGTATTGACTGTTTTGTTAAAGTGCATTCAATCAAGACACTCCAGCATCTCGAGTAGAAATATCAGATTTGCTCACCTTTGCACTGAATCCGCAACAAATCGCACAGATTACAAGCAAAGTTTGAACAAGTCGAAATAGTTCAAATTTACAGCTGAAACCAAAATACTATGCAATCGCATTGATATAGAGTTGAACACTATCTTGCAGTAATTGACTGTTGGTTTGGAATAAACAATGTTGAATATTGGTTGTAGTTTTGTACTTGACATTGACTGTTGATTCGATATACATTATGAATTATTATAAACAGTGTCAGTGATATGATGCTCACAAACTATGATTTGAACTGAAATAGTCTTGAACCAGCGTTTGTTGTTTCTGTTGTATTTTGAATCACAGATACGATTGCAGTCTAGTTCAACAACAATCATGACACATGCCAGTAATGCAACTGTTGTTTGCATGCCAATTACCACCAACAATACCATTGAATTGTCAATCAGTCCATGACACTGATTGTTTATTACACACCGACACTGTTATTTAGTGGTCCATTTACATCAATACCATATCGCATATATTACATTGCAGACTGACAACACTAATTGACCAATATCAAACCAGTTGATGACGCAATCTACATCCGACTTTGAACAGGTGTATTGCTCCGTTTGTTGTACAATGCATGACATGGTCAGTTGATGGTATCATACAACTGACAAGTGATTGCAAGTATGACTGGTAGTTACAATCAACACTGGTTGTTATCAAGTCATTGATGTATCAATCAACAATCCAGTAACTGTTGATGTAATACCCAACACAATATACAATAAATAATATGGTTGTTGACCCATTCACAATACTCGACAAATACCAACACATCAGAAAGCTTAAATTTATTCAAAATCAAATCCATCGACACATCATCAATTCGAATCTGAATCTGGCTCACCCATAAGTTCTCTTAGTTTTTGCTCCAGATATTCTACTCTTCTCCCTTGTCTTTCACACCTTCTTTTCCATTTCTCTTCACTCTTTAAACTGTAGAATGATTTCGATACACTTTTACCCTTTGCTAATCTTGACCATTGTTGGATACAAAGAATTGATGTTTACGATATTTTTTGCATGCATCCTTTCGTCTCCTTTTATACTCTTTGATTTTTCTTTTTAGTTTACGAACAAGCTTCCTATACTTTTTTCTTGATAAAGTCTCTTGATCCGAATCGGTATCTGAATGGTGTCTAACAACTGAGTGTTTCCGGCTTCGACTGGGAGTGTTTCCATTTGTTCCTTCTAGCTGTCGTATCATGTAGTGTTTTGCTTTACTTGCCTTTCTACACTTTTCTTTCAATTCATGTTCAGTCCTTGAACTGTACTTTTTTCCAGATATCTTTTGACCATTTGATTTCAACTTTTTCTGTTCAAGTCGAGTAGCTTTATATTCATAGTAGGAATTGCATGCGGCCGCTCTTGCTCTTTCAGCGTTTTCAAGATTTATATCTAGTTGATGAGTGGGTCTATGTTTTTTGGCTGGTGCAATTCCCTGATCTGAATCGGTATCTGAATGGTGTCTAACAATCGAGTGTTTCCGGCCTTGTTTGGAAGTACTTGGATCGGGTTTGTCAATCGAGTGCTTCCGGCTTCGACCGAAAGTATTTGGATCGGGTTTGTCAATCGAGTGCTTCCGGTCTCGATTAGGAGTACTTGGATCGGGTTTGTCAATCGAGTGCTTCCGGCTTCGACTAGAAGTTCTTGAGCCAGGATCAACAATCGAGTGTTTTCGGTCTCGACCAGAAGTGCCTAACATGGCTTTTTCCAACTGTTTCATCTTGAGGTTTTTTATTCTCCTTGCATCTTCACACCGACCTTTTAATTCCTGTTCAACATTTGGGTCGAGTTTTTGTTCAGATGTCATTTCTCCCTGCGATTCCATCATTTTCATAGATTTACCAAACACATATCCATAGTAGGAATCGCATGCAGCCACTCTTGCGGTATCAGCGTCTTCAACTTCTCTCTCTAATCGACGAATGAGCTCACGGTTTTCTCCTGATGTAGTCCCCTGATCCGAATCGGTATCTGAATGGTGTCTAACAATCGAGTGTTTTCGGTCTCGACTAGGAGTGCCTAGCCTGGCTTGCTGTAGTTTTTGTTTCAAAAAGTTTAGTCTTTTCTTTGCAGCTTCCAACTCTTTATCCAATTGATCTTGGCGTTGTTTGCTGTGCTTTTCTCCAGATATCACTTTGCCATGTGCTATTAACCTTTTTTGTTCAAATCCAAAATTCCTATACTCATAGTAAGAATTGTGTGCGATTACTCTTGCTTTTTCAGCGTCTTCAAGTTCTTTCTCTAATCGACGAATGAGCTCACTGTTTTTTCCTGGTGCAGTCTTCTGATCCGAATCAGTGTCTGAATGATGTCTAACAATCGAGTGTTTTCGGTCTCGACTAGAAGTTCTTGAGCCAGGATCATCAATCGAGTGTTTTCGGTCTCGACTGGGAGTACTTGGATCGGGTTTATCAATCGAGTGTTTCCGGTCTCGACTGGGAGTGCCTAGCCTGGCTTCCTGTAATTTCTGTCTCAGAAGGTTTAGTCTTCTCTCTACATCTTCCCACTCTTTTTTCAATTGATCTTGGCGTTGTTTGCTATGCTTTTCTCCAGATATCGCTTTGCCCTGTGCTATTAAACCTTTTTGTTGAACTCCAAGATTCGTATACTTGAACAAATTACTGGATGCGATTGCTTCTGCGTTCTCAGCGTCTTCAACTTCTCTCTCTAATCGACGAATGAGCTCACTGTTTTTTCCTGATGTAATCCCCTGATCTGAATCAGTATCTGAATGGTGTCTAACAATCGAGTGTTTCCGGTCTCGACCAGAAGTGCTTGGACCGGGTTCATCAATCGAGTGTTTTCGGTCTCGACTGGGAGTACTTGGACCGGGTTTATCAATCGAGTGTTTTCGGTCTCGACTGGAAGTGCTTGAGTCAGATTCATCAATCGAATGTTTCCGGTCTCGACCAGAAGTGCCTAGCCTGGCTTCTCGTAATTTCTGTCTCAGAATGTCTAGTTTTCCCCTTTGAGCTTTCCACTCTTCATCCAATTGATTCTCACGTTGTTCGCTATGCTTTTCTCCAGATATCGTTTTGCCCTGTGCTATCAACTTTTTTTGTTTAAATCCAAGATTCGTATACTTTAACAAAGTATTAGCTGCGATTGATTCTGCTTTCCCGGCGTCTTCAACTTGTATCTTTAGTTGGCGAATGAGCTCACTGTTTTCTCCTGATGCAGCCTCTTGATCCGAATCAGTGTCTGAATGATCTTTATCAAATGGGTTTTCCTGACCTCGTTTGTAAATGTTTGAACTGAATCCAGCAATTAATCCAGATGCTTCAGGTGAACCATTGCTACCAGTCGAGACCAGCATTGCATTAACGGTTACTGCCGCGCTCAGTAAGAATAAAATGCCAGTGAATTTCATCAAGTCTGATGAATATGTTTAAACAGTTGGTACAAAAGTAGAGTGTTGAAACTGGTGTCGATTCTAAAACTGAGCGTACTTGACAGTACTTATATTTTGTATAGCAAACCAACCCTAACCCTTCTAGGTTAGTCGACTACACAGGGTTATTTGACTGCTTGCGATGGGCTACTATCAAACTAGACAGTATACTGCTCCCTGGTCACAATATCATGTTGTGCTTCCGTGACCCTTTTATCAGATGTCTTGAAAAACACCCTTCAAGAGTGTTGTGTAGCCTTGTAAACGCACCCTTTTACAACCATATTCGCGTAAAAATGGATCACTTTGGTATTCATCCAGCAGTGGCTTTGATTTGGGATATACAATGGTTACATATTTGGCTGGTTGATACTACACATTGACTATATTGATTGTTCCAAATACAACAACCATCATATGACACACAATCAGACTATAGTGTCGAATCTACATTTGGTGCACTTTTAGTAATCATACATTATACGATCAACAAGTTTGAACCCATATCCATGTATTGCAATCGATATATTGTGTTTGACTGTAGATGTTGTCAATGTTGTCAATACAACTCTGTACACACATTTATTGTATTCTGAATCACGGATACGATTGCAATCTAGTTCAACAACAATCATGACACATGTCAGTAATGCAACTGTTGTTTGCATATGCATGACACTGTTATTTAGTGATCCATTTACATCAATATGGTTGCAAGTTGTTGTTATATCACGTATTCTGGACATGGTTTTGATATTGCGCATCCAGTTCCATCACATTGTTGCCGACCCATTATTGTAATTCTGGATGTCCCCATAATCATGGACATCAATATGTGGTTTCATGTATAATATTACAACCACACATGCCGTTGGTCGAATCATCACTACTAGTGTACAATACACTACATGTATGCTGGCATGTGTTGTACCAAGTTGATTGCATTGCTCGTGACATGCTCCAACCTGTTTGAATGACTGTTGTGCAACATATTGATATTGTGCACATGTGATATTGTACACCAACAAAGTGATCAGCGGTATTCGATCGTATCATTCAATCACATAATCAATACACGTCAACATACTACACTATATGTACTGGGTCATGACAACAACCTATCCAATACATGTCAACTGATACAATTACCAACCATTGCATGATTTCAGTTGTCAATCAAGTCAATATTATGATATTGTTCAATATCAAGTATACAATAAACAACACAATACACTGTCCAAACTGATCCAATATTGT
>NW_006281100.1:1712482-1778806 GCF_000203795.2 Batrachochytrium dendrobatidis JAM81 | reverse complement strand
CGCCTATATGCATATCGACACCAGGTGAGTTGAATATCAATCACTTGATCAATATCGATCATGACTTGGCGGGTTGATGATTGCATGCATTGTGCAAGTTGGTTGTTTAATCGATGTGATACTTTGAACTGATCATCAATGTAACCATACTCACAAGCATTGTAAACTCTAAACTACACAATCAATATTGGACATGACACGACCAACAAGCAATGATGCTTGTAAAATACGTTGGCCATACAATACCTGAATGACTGACATCCCATTGTCATAATTGATCCTGTGCTTGACAGCCTGATTTACCTGTTGTTTGTACAACATTACACAATCAACCATATTTGAGTGCATAGCCTGCAGTTCAACACTACACACCATCATATAAAGGGATCCTCCCTTTCGATATTTTGGTTTGGTAACAATAAACCAGCATCAACCCTAACAATAACACAAGTTCCTTAGGGCGGCACTTGATGAACATGCCCTTAATACTATCCGTTCAATAATGAATATAAATATGGTTCAAAAACCGACTTGTCAGACAACAATCATCCACAACTTGCTTAGAATCAAACCAGTAGAATGAAATTACCAATCGCTGTATTGACATCAATCCTGTTTGCTTGCTCTTTTACTACAGCCAATCCAATTCATCCCAGCTCAACTACAAGCGCTGAATCTAGGACTTTGACAGCTGCGAATGCACAAGTTACAAGCTTAGTCGACTTTAGTAAACTTTCAAGGAGTGCTAAGAATTCAATCAAAAAATACGCAAAAATAAAACAAGATTATGAAAAGACAGAGAAGATGTATGGATTGGCAAAAGTTACAGAAGCTGATCATGAAAAATTGGTATCCGAGCTGACTGAAAAATATCTGCTTTTGAAGCAAAAATCTCAAGCAATGAATGACAATTCAAGGTACGAGAATAAACTCAACAAAGCCAAACTCGAACTTGAAGCTCAAAACAAAATTCTTCTCGAGCTTGAAGAAAAATGTACGAGTCTCAGCTGCAAGCTTTTGGATTTATTCTTAAAATTGTCTGCCAGTGAAAAAAAGCTTAAAAAACACCTGCTCGAAAATGATCCGAATTCTATATTAGTTGATTTTTACACAAAACTTTTGGGATTAGACTCCACTTCTATAAAACTCATTCTTAAACCTAAAAGCCTCATACCAAATCAATTTTTAAGACCCAAAAAATATTCTGCTGGTATGTCTTTGAATCCATCACAACAAAGTCCTCAAGATCCCGAAAATTCGTCTCCATCGCATCACAAAACATCCAAGAATCCTGAACATTCTGACAAGGCCCCGGAAGGTTCTAATCTTGCGCACTCGTCATCAAAGGAAACATCTGTAGCCTCTTCTACTCGACCATTTTTGGATTTACGAAAAGCTTCTTTCAAACTTAAAAGTAAGACTAGATCACTTTTGGGTCAGTCTCAAGATGAAGATCACGAACCATTGATTTGATTGCTAATATGGACTGGTTTCAACCGAATTCGTTGTGTTTTTTCTCGAATAAAACACAATTGTCATTTGATATTGGATATTTGGGATTGTATCTGATTATTGTACACAATATTGGTTGAAATGGTATCATATTATAGTATGCATTGACACTTTTGACTCGTTGATTGTGGTATCAAAATGGTTGCATCAATAGACTGACTGATCACACACATCAGTCGCAGTATCAACTTTGTCATGTATCAAGTATCACATGTTGAATATACAATACCAACAATATAATCATTATACACATGTTGATAAATGTGTTTGCATGACAATGATACGTATGAATAACTGAACCACCATGTAAAAGTCATGATACTTGCAGCAGTATATCATATTCCAGCTGTTGATATCGCGTATCCAGTTTCAATATCTCGAGTATATTTGATATGGCCTGATCAATGTTAAACCAATAACTTCAGACATTTTCATGACACTAATCAGTATTCACTTGCAAACATCTCGTTCAAACTTTGAATTCATTACAAGTGAGATCACGATATAATTAAATTGATGATATTTGGTTATACTTGAACAAATTACTACTAAAACATTGTACACTCGACTCTTATGTAAACCAATGTTAATCCTACATTAATTTCAAGCAGTTGATAAGATTAGACACATCAAGTCGTATCAGATTCCAACATCCGACTTTTTCAGTATCATGAATTCGACTATAAATTTCATGTGCAGCCTTTCAAGCATTTGAAAAATTCTACTTTCCTTTGTAGATCCAACCGATCAATAACTAGTCGACTATTAATAGGTAGAATTTACTAGGTAAATGATGACTGCAAGTTCTACTGCGACTGCTCGTACTTCTAGGGAACTCCCTGCCAAGGAATCTGCTATTTTCAAGACTGTTCTTGTATGTATTTCATGCCTTGGTCGAGTGCTATGGAATAGCTGGTTTACTTTACGCTATACTTGGTCTTGCTCTGTTGCCATGATAGACTATTAGCAATGCTTATACTAATCCATATGTTGCATTGCTCATTTTTGGTTAGAAATTCTATGAGAATCGACAGTATAAAAAGGGACTCAAGGCAGCAGAGACCATTCTCAAAAAGTATCCAAACCATGGAGGTAATTTGTATTAGTTACGCCCACTTTATCTACTGAAACTGTATCAATGTCATGTATTTTTACTACTGTGTGTCTTGAGTGGGATGACTATTGTACACTCCGCCAACTTTTTCTAAAAAACGCCAGTCTAATGCCAATACCTATTTGAACCTATTATTATTAGAAACTCTCGCCATGAAGGGTTTGTTTTGCAGTAATTTGAACCGCAAAGATGAAGCTCACAGCTTCATCAAAAAGGGGATTGTCAGCGACATGACCTCTCACGTTTGTATGTCGGCTTATACTCATGCCACGACGTTCCATATGCACTACCCAATTAACCCTGATCTATTATTTTTAGGCTGGCATGTATATGGTTTGTTCCATCGAGCTGAACGCAATTATGAAGAAGCGCTTAAATGCTACACGCATGCCTTGAGATTTGACAAGGTTGGAATATACATGCCATCTAATACCAACTGTATAATGGATGACATGTATATAACACTGTTTATGCCAATCGATTGCTTCTACTCTGTATAGGAAAACCAACAAATTATGCGTGATTATTCTCTGCTTCAAATCCAGATGCGCAACTACGAATCTTTCAATGCAAGTAACGAGTATGCCGTCTTTTGAGCGATTTAAATATTTGAATATGTTTATTGATGCTTTTATCAACATCTTACCATGTGTTACAGGATATTCGCCATAAAATGTTGAATTTAAGACCAAATCAACGAGTCAACTGGATCACTCTTGCAGTCTCATATCACTTGCTTAAAAATTACGAGATGGCTGAAAAAATTATGTCTTCGTATGAAGAAAGCATGAATGTAGGATCATATACTTTGACCTTTTTATATCTTTGGTGTGCTTATTCATTTTAAATATATAGGAGGAGGCTCCCGGACCTCTGACCGAGTATGAAAACTCTGAAATGATGTTGTATCATAATTTGATTATTGAAGAAAGTGGCGATTATTCTCGCGCCTTGGCTCATCTTGATACTTTGCGAGGAAAGGTGATGGCTGTGCGTGAATGGCGTGAAGCAAAAGGTATGCTCAAACGAGACTTGGAGTATTGCTTTCAAGCATCACTAACACACTTTTTTAGCACGTATCTTGCTGAAAAACAAAATGTCTGCAGAAGCTCAAGTGGAATATACTCGTCTTATTAACGAAAACCCAGACTCGATTGCTTATCTTGAGGGGTATCGTACGGCTCGAGGACTTGGTGGTCATTTTACTGATCGTGCATCTATTGATCGTGTCCTACGTATGTACCGAGAACTTGGCGAAAAGTATCCTCGTTCTCATGCCATTCAGCGTCTTCCTCTCAACTTTGTTTCTGGCGACGAATTCAAAACCATGATAACCTCTTACTTGGTTCCCCTGTTTCGCAAGGGTGTTCCTTCTCTTTTTGTCTCGCTTAAAGATTTGATGGCCGATCCCGAAAAAGAAGAGATTATTGCAGAGGTTGTAGAAAAGTATTATGGCTCACTTAAAGCTAATTGTACATTTTCATCCGGCGATACTGGTGGGTTTATTTTGTATAATTTGATATCAGCACTGCTACTTTTTATTCAAATCTTGCACTTTATTTTTGTATCTGCTTAGAAAAGGAATCTCCAACAGCGTTTCTTTGGGTGGTATATTTTTTGGCACAATTCCAGGATCGTAAAAGAAATATAATGCGCGCATTAGAGTTTATTGATGAAGCAATTGCACATTCTCCAACTGTTGTTGAGCTATACATGACCAAGGCTAGAATTTTCAAGGTAACGTCTTTTCCCTTTACCCGTGTATGAATCTTACTCACCTTACATTTTCCATGCATTAATTTGGCTTCATCAACAATGTGCTTTTAGCATGCAGGTGATCCTGCTCAAGCCATGATGTTTATGAACCAAGCACGTTTTTTAGACCTTCAAGATCGTTGCATCAATTCCAAGTGCACAAAGTACATGCTTGCCAACAACGCTCTCAAGGAGGCCGAGGAAACAATTAGTCTTTTTACTCGCGCTGAATCGGTAGATCCTATTCATGATCTTATTGATATGCAATGCATATGGTATGCTCAGGCCAGTGGTGAGGCCAATCTGCGTATCGGTGCCTATGGCCGAGCATTGAAAAATTTTCACCAGATTGAAAAGCATTTTGTCGAAATCTATGACGATCAGTTTGATTTTCATGGATATGCATTGAGAAAAACCACTGTCAGAGCGTATCTTGACTTGCTAAGAGTAGAAGATCGTATCCGGTCTCATCCGTACTTTTCCAAAGCAGCCAAGAGTGCTATACGTGCTTATATTGAGCTGTTTGATGGTCCCGCACCCATCACCATGACCAGAGATGGTGTTGATTTGTCTAATATGAACGAATCTGAGCGCAAAAAGGCACTTCGCAAAGCTCGTAAAGCCGAACTTAAAAGCCAAGCAGACCAAAACACTTCTGTGACTACAGCCAGGACAAATACAACTCACTCGAAAGACAATGCCAATGGCAACGCTAACAATAAGAAAAAGTTGCCTGTAGATCCTGATCCTGAAGGCAAAAAACTAACTGACGACGTAGATTTTATGGCAGAAGCTACCAAGTTTTTAAAGCCACTGCATGAACTGTTGCCTTTTGATATGGATGGATGGAATTTGGGCTTTCAGGTCTACATGCGCAAAGGTAAGTACAGTTTATTATAGCAAGTGTATGGTCGATACTAACTCAGTTTTACATTGATACCAGAAAAATACCTGCGTGCCCTTGCATGTCTTGTTCACGCACACAAGATCGATGCCTCTCACCCCAATGTTCACCGCAACATTATAATGCTTCAACGCGAGGTCATTGCAGAAACTGCTCGTTCAGAAGACAAGAAAATGGATACACGTGTTTTAACTGTCATCAATCAGAGTCTTTCTACATTGTTCGAGTCTGTCGAATGCAAAGACATTCCAGCCACTTTAGCCAAACTTGAGCTATTTAACAAATCCTTTTTGGAATCGCACTCCAACTCTGTGCCGCATAGACTTGCTGCTGCAGAGTGTGTTGTTTTACTTAAAAATGACGCTACTTCTGAAGCTGCGACTATTTTGAAAGGTGTTGGATCTCAATATATAGATGGGTTTACTCTCGAGGTATGGTTTGGATCTGGAAATACTGTGTAAATGACCATTTCAGTTGTATTAATTTGTAAATGGAATTTAGGTTGCGGTAAATGTTGCCAACACACTAAAATCTGTCATGAAGGACATGGATGCTTTGGCTGCATTCAAAAAGATTGCTTTGAAGACTTTTCCTTTGGCCGTTTGTCTGAAATGAATTCACCACAGCTGTATTGACGTAAAATGTAGCACTTTTTGTACTTATTTTGCATTGACTGTTTTTACTTTGAAATAGACGATAGTTGAGCATGTATTCGCTTTTTATTAAAAGTCGACTATTTTAAACATTCATCCTACGACACACATAATCAGACTATAGCTTTAAACTGAGATTGTTCAAATTTGAACCCACATTCATGTATTGTGTTTGTCAATATTGTCAATACAACTCTGCACATACATTTGTTGTATTCTGAATCACGGATACGATCGCAGTCTAGTTCAACAACAATCATGACACATGTCAGTAATGCAACTGTTGTTTGCATATGCATGACACTGTTATTTAGTGATCCATTTACATCAATATGGTTGCAAGTTGTCGTTATATCACGTATTCTGGACATGGTTTTGATATTACGCATCCAGTTCCATCACATTGTTGCTGACCCATGATTGTAACGACGTATGTATCAAACACTGGCATGTTACCATAACCACAATCAGTAAAATGACACTCGAGTTGTTTACTGTTTTCACCATTTAATCCGATTTGTATTTTTGGCTAAATTTAAAATAAAATTTGGCCAATATTCAAAATACAGTCCCAAAATTACGTTTACTCAACCCAAACCTTTTCTTGCTACCAAATAACCCATTTTAGTTGCCAGACTGGTGTTTATTGGCAAGATATAACATTCACGCTTGTATAACCATCATTCGAGTTTGAAAAGCACTTTATATAATCTACATTCAAAGGAGAGCGATACTAGGAGGAAGCTCTCATCATGTTTCGCAATACCTTTCAGGTACAGCCTATTTGCCTCACCAAGACATCTCTTTATACCACCATCTAGTGCTATATGTTTGCTTGTCTGTTTTATGGCTTGGCGCGATAGTGTTTGTATTCTAAATCATTCCACATCTTTTTAAATATATATACCACACTGTTAGTCCGGATTTCTGTCGATATTGTACAGTATTGGGTAAGTCCTTTTTGCAGTGTCTAGCTACTCCTTTTGAATGTATATGCACTTGCTATAATCATGTCTAAATCGAGAACTTTTGGGGAAAACACGTTCTGTAGCATATATTTAAAGCAATATCTTTCAAACTAAACTACTTTATAAATTCTGACCCCTTTCTAATACATTCTGAATCCACATGGTTTGATTTATTTAGCTCAAAGCCTTTGCAAATCTGGGACAAAAAGGTTCGAAATGGTCACATCAAGCGAATAACTGATAATGATATTCAATCGTCTGTTCTTGAAATCATTGGTACAAATGTTTCGACAAACTACATTACTTGTCCAGCTCAACAAAATCGTACCCTGGGAATCAAACTTCCTTTTCTTGTTATGATTATTAAAAACTTGAAAAAGTATTTTACATTTGAAGTTCAAGTTTTGGATGACAAAAACGTTCGAAGACGATTCAGAGCCTCAAACTATCAGGTAAAAAGTGTATACTATGCAATGTGTTTTGAAAACAATAGAATGACATGCCAGGTCGGATCTATTCTAAATCATATTTCGACATTATAGTCCACGACACGCGTCAAACCATTTATATGCACTATGCCAATGCGACTTGATGATGGATGGAATCAAATTCAATTTAATCTAAGCGATTTTACTCGTCGTGCTTATGGTACAAACTATATAGAAACGCTGCGTGTGCAGATTCATGCCAATTGCCGCATTCGCCGCATTTACTTTTCCGATAGGCTGTATTCGGAGGAAGAGCTACCACCAGAGTTTAAACTCTTTTTGCCAATTCAAAAACAAAACTAGACAGCCATGACCAAATGCTTGGTGTTTGCTTATTTGGATTTATTGTTTTCAAAATGTCGGCAACTTTTTGATGAATAAATTATCAAGTATCTTGTTTGTGGTTGCTGGGTTTCAAGTTACTTTAGTTGAAATACAAACATGTCATGCAAAATTGATCTAGTTTATTTTTAAAGCCTATTCAAGCAAGCATGTCACGCTTCTTGACTGCCTTGCTAATAAACTCTGCCAAACTAGCATCACGGTGTGCAATAATGGAGGTAGCACGACCACTGCGGCCATTTCGTGCAGTTCGACCCACACGATGCAAATAGTCGATAGCAGTCTGTGGAAAATCGTACAAAATCACATGTCCTACTGGTGTGGTGTCCAATCCTCTTGACGCAATATCTGTTGCAACCATAATCATAGGTTTACCAAGTGGAGGCTTCGACAACCCTTCAACCTGCATCTCCACAACTGATGGTGACACGACATGTTTTTCATCTTCATTGCCATACATGGCTTCCAGCTTTTCAAAAGGTTCCTTTATCAACTCTGGATTAAGAAACTGTTCCAATGATTTTGTGCGGTTTTTTATCTCGGCAGAACTTGTCAATGTCACAACATCATAGGATTTGGATCTCAAGTGGTCAGACACAGTATTGCAAGTGCTACGACGGTTGCAAAATATAATGATTCGATCCGTTTCCAATACAGCACGGCGAAGAACTTCCAAAAGCATGTTTGGTTTTGTAGTGGAACTGTCTAGACGTAAAAAACTTTGATGTAGCTTGGCTTGGGTACGATGAAGATTTGGAGTAAAAACTCGTCGAAGCTCTGGAAATTCATCCAGTACTGCTAGATTGAGAGTCTTTGGTAGCGTGGCAGTGGTGAACAAAAATCTACATGTGCGACCTTGATTTTTGGAAAATGTCTTGACAGATTGAATGATGGGTTTCAAATCATCTTGAAAATTTGTGTCGAATAGTGTATCGGCCTCATCGACAACAATCAGACTGGTTTGTGTAAGAACAATGTCTTTGGATTCTGTAAAACTGGTCAGCATGCCAGGTGTGCATATCAAAATATCAATGGGTGCTGAAGACAAGGCAAACTCTCTAGCCTTGTAGTCTGAACGAGAGTGCATGCCAACAACGCGCAGTTTAGCCTTGTGGGAAAGAATCTTTGCGGTCGCAGTGACTTGAGCAACAAGATCTCGAGAGGGTACAATAATAATAGCTCGTGGACGACGTATTTTACGAATCAAAGCAAGTCCGGCAACAGATGTGATGGAATCACCGTCCGTTGTAATAGCTTCAACCGCTCTAAATGCATCATTGTTAATTTTGGCATTGATATCAGATTTGGGCAAGGACGAGGCGAATTTAAAAGGCACAGCCAATTTGAGTGTACCGGCAATTGCCTTGTCTTCCTCGACTTTAAGAACATGCATCACACTGGCAAGATATGCGGCAGTTTTTCCTGTTCCAGTTTCAGCTGCACATAATATAGCCTCATCTGTACTGTGGATGAACCTAGGAATGCACATTGCTTGCACAGGAGTGGGGGCTTTAAATTTGAGTCCTTGGGTAATAGACTCGAGCACTTTGGGATGCAGATTCATTCCCTCGAAAGTTGCCGTATCAATCATGTCCTGAATAGTCCGACTACTTTTTCCCTGTCCAAGGTTGTCAATAAGCTCGAATTTTTTAGCGTGCTCGGCACGACGTTCCAGTGTTTGTTTTTTTATAAGTTGCTGATTCATGACAGCTGGAGCATTTGGACCAAGAGCTCTATCGAATAAAGCAGCGGCAGCTCTGGCCTTTGCACCAAGTGGTTTTGGCGTCTTTTGTATCACTGTTGTACTGGGGCGTTGGAGTGGAGTAGATTTTGTGGATGCTCGACCAGATCCAAATCTAGGTAAAGTGTTGGACTTTTTGCGACCAAATCTAGCAACTGGGTCACTGCCTGCTGATTGAGGAGTGGCATTCACTATATTGCCATACTCATCGTACTGATCACGTTTACTTCTGCCCAGAAATGAACGAGAAGCCTTGGCTATTGTGCTTTTATTAGAGACTTGATCCTCGTTACTATGCTTAAACTGAGCACCAACCCGAGACTGAGATTTGCGCTTTGAGCCATTGTAAAGATCAGTATCGTATTTACCGCCAAAATGAGATTTTGAAGATGATTTAGATTTGGATGCAGTGTTTGAAAAGGTAGACTTGAGTTGGTCCAACCTAAGACGAGCAGGAAGACGAATGTTGCGATCAAGACCAGCGCCGCTTCGTTTGGGAGTTTTCCCCTTGGATTGATGTTTTCCTTTACCACCATAAACTGGAGGTTTGTGTTGACGAGGGTATTTTGTAGAAAAAGTAAAGCTAGAAGCAGACCGAGTAGGTTTGATGGACATATGCAAACGACTATTGGCATGAAACGATCTGAATGCAATATATTTATAGGGTGGATTATGGCGGAAAAATGATCCGGAGCGAACAGATAGCTTAATATAAAAAGATTGAGAGCAAATCCTAAACATTTTAGAGTCTATATCCGAGTTTTATATATGCAGTTCGTGACGAGGCTCAGTAATCGCAGAAAAACAATTACAAAACTTGACTGAAATAAAAAGTTGTAAAATAAAAACACGACAACTGATCGTTGTCGATCCAAACGGGAACGCGCTGAAACCATTCGGTATAACTTGATATTGATTAAAGCAGCTGCGCAGCTGCAATGGTTAGCTTACAACGGCCTGCTTGGAAACCACCCGCCCTTGAACCATTGAGAACAAAGTTGCTTATAAAGAGGTCATTGACATTTTAAATCTAGTTTCGCTTACATTCATCGTACAAGTGGATTTTTGGTTCTTCTATTACGTCACGCAAGAGTTTATCTTTCAGATTAAATCGAATCTATCGAATACTTTTATTATCATTGTATGGTAGAACTCATTCCAGAAAGCATTCCCGACTCCTCGTCATGGGCAGATGCTCTTCCACAACCGCAGGGGTTATATCTTCCAGATATGGAAAAAGATGCATGTGGTGTTGGGTTTATCTGCCACATTAAAGGCTCTGCTCACCACTCCATCATCAGCGATGCTCGTGGTATTTTATGTAGTATGGCTCATCGAGGTGCTGTGGGTGCCGATGCAAGAGATGGTGATGGTGCTGGACTCATGTGTTCTATTCCTCACTCGTTTTTCGCTCATCAGGTACGAGTCTTGTCAACTCCAGATAGCAGCGGATCTACTCAAGCAACCGCCAGCTATTCCCATCCTGCCCGGCTTCGGCATTTAGCCAGCACGGACTTTGACCACGAACACGATGATATTGGACCCATTCATGTCAACACCACTGGGACCATCGAGCTGCCTTCTCCTGGCCAGTATGCTGTTGGAAATGTCTTCTTCTCTCCTGATGATCGTACTTGCAGACAGGGTATTGCCCAGTTTGAGCAGATTGCTCGAGATCTTGGCCTGATCGTCCTGTGCTGGAGATCTGTTCCTAGAAACTCTCAGATTTTGGGTCCTGTTGCTCGATCAAAAGAGCCCACTATTCTACAGCCATTTGTAGTGCTTGCCGACGATCCGCTCTCTCCAAACACTTCGTTTCGCCAGCCCAAGATCTCTACTGTCGATTCCGCTCTGGATGATGACGCTCTTTTTGCACGCCAACTTTATCTTCTCAGAAAAAACGCTACGCATGCTATTTCCCAACGCAAATCATTCTATATCTGCTCCTTGTCTACAAAAAACATTGTCTACAAGGGTTTACTGGCTCCTTCTCAAGTATATCCATATTTCACTGATCTTGCTGACCCCTTGTTTGCCTCGTATTTTTGCTTGGTTCATTCAAGATTCTCCACCAACACGTTTCCCTCTTGGGATCGTGCTCAACCCATGCGTCTGTGTGCCCACAACGGTAATCGTATATATTCCCTGTATTCTTGTACAGATCTGTTGCTGATCTACTTTGTGCATGCATATTAGGTGAAATCAACACTCTCAGAGGAAATAAAAATTGGATGCGTGCTCGCGAGGGCATCATCAGATCTAAACGCTTTGGCTCTCAGCTTGAATCGCTCTACCCAATTGTTGAAGAAGGTGGCTCTGACTCGGCTGCATTTGATAATGTGTTGGAACTACTGGTCATGAATGGCGTACTGACCCTCCCTGAAGCCGTCATGGTATGTATAAATGTGTATTGATTTCAAATTAAAAGTTTATATCACTGAATTATATACTCTAGGTAATGATTCCAGAAGCTTGGCAAAATCAACCTGATATGCCTCCGGAAAAACGTGCGTTTTATCAATGGGCCGCATGTCTAATGGAACCTTGGGATGGTCCTGCACTTTTTACATTTAGCGATGGTCGTTATGTGGGTGCGTCGTTGGATCGCAATGGTCTTCGTCCGTGTAGATTCTACATCACCAACCAAGACATTATGATCTGCGCATCGGAAGTCGGCACAATTCCTGTCGATCCCGAAACGATTGTCAGCAAAGGTCGACTACAACCAGGAAAGATGCTTCTTGTAGATACTGTTGAAGGTCGAGTTGTAGAAGATACAGAGCTAAAAAATACCATAGGCAGTAAACGTGATTTTGCCAAGTGGGTGCGCGACTACACTATTAATATGGCAGACATCAGTCTATGGGCTAATCAAGGTGGAATCAAGCGTACCCATCGTTTAGATGAAACCACTGTAACACAGGATAAGCGCATGTTGGCTTTTAATTTCACACTTGAACAGTTGACAACAATAGTATCAATCATGGCAATAGACGGAAAAGAACCTCTTGGATCCATGGGAATCGATACACCTCTTGCATGTCTATCGCACAATCCCTGCACAATCTATCAATACTTTAGACAGCTTTTTGCTCAGGTTACAAATCCACCCATCGATCCCATCCGCGAGGATATTGTCATGTCTCTGTCATGCTATATTGGACCTCAGGGCAACATTTTAGAGTTGGATCCAACTCAGTGTCATCGTATCCGACTTTTATCGCCACTACTGTCAATTGAAAATATGGAAGAAATTAAAGGATTGCAGGCTTATAAACCCAACTGGCCCGTTACTATCATTGACATTACGTTTGAAAAGCAAGAGGGAGTTGCTGGCTACATGCGTGCTCTTGACCGTTTCTGTGCTCAAGTTTCTCTTGCTATTCAAGAAGGTGTTAAAATTGTGGTTTTGTCTGATACATTTGTTGCTGTGGATAGAGTCCCGGTTTCAGCTCTAATTGCTCTTGGTGCAGTACATCACCATCTCATTCGCAACAAACAGCGTTCCAAAATTGCTTTGGTGGTAGAAACAGGCGAGGCACGCGAAGTTCACCATTTCTGTGTGCTGCTGGGGTACGGCGCTGATGCGATTTGTCCCTATCTAGCACTCGAGTCTGTGCATAAACTCGCTCGTGATGGACTTCTTGCCATGAATGGAAAATCGCTTAATGGTATCACACCAGAAAAGTTGACATATAATTTTATTAAAGCGAGCAACGATGGCATCAAAAAAGTCATGAGCAAAATGGGAATTTCCACTTTGCAAAGCTATAAAGGAGCTCAGATTTTTGAAGCATTGGGTATTGATCGACCAGTGATTACCAAGTGCTTTTCAGGAACAGCATCACGTATCATGGGTGTTGGGTTCCGTATTCTTGCGCTAGATGCCTTGACATTTCATGATAAAGCATATCCACCTCGCGACACTGTATGCCTTGAATCTCTTCCAGAAACTGGCGAATATCATTGGCGTCAAGGTGGTGAATCACACATCAATGATCCGGTTTCGATTGCATCATTGCAAGACGCCGTTCGATCAGATTCGCAAACTGCATACGAGAAATTTGCTCAGCAGGCCCATAATCAAATTAAAAACTGTACACTTCGGGGACTTCTTGATTTCAATTTCGGTAAAGCCAAGCCAGTTCCAATTGAATTGGTTGAGCCTTGGACTAGTATTGTCAAGCGGTTTTGTACTGGAGCCATGTCCTATGGATCAATTTCTATGGAAGCTCATTCTGCTTTGGCCATTGCTATGAATCGGATGGGTGGAAAAAGCAACACGGGAGAAGGAGGCGAAGATCCCATTCGGTCAGTTCCACTCAAAAATGGCGACCTAATGCGCTCGGCAATTAAACAGGTTGCCTCGGGACGATTTGGTGTCACCAGTTACTACCTATCCGATTCAGACGAGTTACAGATTAAAATGGCTCAAGGGGCTAAACCTGGCGAAGGTGGTGAGCTTCCAGGATATAAAGTATCTCAAGGAATCGCTTCCACAAGAAAGTCTACCCCTGGTGTTGGATTGATTTCTCCACCGCCGCATCACGACATTTACTCGATTGAGGACTTGAAGCAGCTGATTTTTGATTTGGGAAATGCCAATCCAGTTGCACGGATTTCAGTTAAACTGGTGTCAGAAGTCGGCGTGGGTATCATTGCTTCAGGTGTAGCTAAAGCCAATGCAGAGCATATTTTGATCTCGGGTCATGATGGAGGTACAGGAGCAAGTCGACTCACTGGAATCAAATATGCTGGTTTGCCATGGGAGTTGGGATTGGCTGAAACACATCAAACATTGGTATTGAATGATCTTCGTGGTAGAGTAACGCTTCAAACAGATGGGCAAATCAAAACAGGTCGCGATGTTGTCATTGCTTGTATGCTTGGTGCTGAAGAATGGGGCTTTGCTACAACTCCACTTATTGCCATGGGCTGCACAATGATGCGCAAATGCCATCTCAACACCTGTCCAGTCGGTGTTGCCACTCAAGATCCAGATCTTCGCAAAAAATTCGTTGGCACGCCTGAACATGTTGTCAACTATTTCCATTTTGTAGCGGAGCATTGTCGTAGCATCATGGCTCAACTTGGGTTTCTTACCATTGATGAAATGGTTGGAAGAGCAGATATGTTGATAGTGAATGATAATCTTCGAAATCCAAAAACGGCAAACTTGGATTTATCTTCAGTGCTGACACCAGCTTTTGAGTTGCGACCTGGAGCTGCTACACATCGTGTGCATGACGCAGTGAAACCTCCGCAACCACCTTGTTTAGATTCAAGATTTATTGAGCAGGCTCAACCCGCACTAATCAAACGTCAACGTACAGTATTGACTGCAAATGTAATCAATACCGACCGTACAATTGGCACAACTTTATCATACCACGTTTCTCGTATATTCGGAGAAGTAGGACTTCCAGATGCTTCAATTCATATAAAACTGCAAGGTTCAGCTGGCCAATCTCTTGGTGCTTTTCTTGCTCCAGGAATTCTACTCGAGCTCGAAGGCGATGCTAATGACTATGTAGGAAAAGGTCTTTCTGGTGGACATATTATTGTCTATCCACCCAAACAATCCATTTTTTCACCTGAATCCAACATCATTGTGGGAAATGTGTGTTTATACGGTGCGACAAGTGGAAAAGCATTTTTCAGCGGTGTTGCCGCCGAAAGATTCGGTGTACGAAATTCGGGTGCCATAGCTGTTGTTGAAGGTGTTGGTGACCATGGATGCGAGTATATGACTGGTGGAAGGGTTGTTGTGCTAGGTGATACAGGTCGGAATTTTGCTGCTGGCATGTCTGGCGGTATTGCTTACATTCTCGACACCAAAAAAGCATTTAAATCCAAATGCAATGGCGAGATGGTGGATCTTGAGGCTGTAGATGGGACGGAAGAAGCTCAATGGCTCAAAACCATCATTTCCGAGCACCACAAGCTAACTGGATCACACATTGCTAAACGATGTCTGGATACATGGGAAAAAGTGTTGCCTTTATTTGTTAAAGTCATGCCAAGAGATTATCGCGCAGTGTTAATGAAGCAGGCTCAAGCTACCTCGCTGTCGAGTACCAAAACCGTTTCCCTTCCATCGTTGCCCTCCAAAGTGAGTAACGAACCTGCTGTAGGTGACATTGAAGATGGCGTTTTAGATGAAACTGCTGCGGTAAAGAAATCTCAAGTGATTGACAAGGTTCGCGGATTTATCAAGTATCAACGACAGAGTGACACGTATCGACATCCTGAAAAACGATCCAAGGACTGGAAAGAAGTGAATGCTCGTCTATCTACTAAAGAATTAAAGGTTCAAGCAGCTCGCTGCATGGGTAAATCACTTGCTTTGAATATACGTGCTGCCTTTGACAATATTGAATATTATTTTTGCCTGTTGCAGCACTTGCTAAATTGCATCATCTATTCAGTGTATATACTAAATGTTGTTTTTGTTCAACTACTACCAATTAAAAAATCAGATTGCGGTGTTCCTTTTTGTCAATCTGATATGGGTTGTCCGATTGGCAACATTATTCCAAAATGGAATGATCTTGTTTACAAAGACCAATGGCGTGCAGCCTTGGATCGTCTTCTTATGACCAACAATTTTCCAGAATTTACTGGGCGAGTATGCCCTGCTCCATGTGAAGGAGCTTGCGTTTTGGGTATAAACGAGCTTCCTGTTTCCATCAAAAGCATTGAATGTGCTATTATTGATTACGCTTTTGAACAAGGTTGGATGGTGCCTAACCCACCACAAACCAGGACGGGAAAACGTGTGGCAATTGTGGGTAGCGGTCCTGCAGGGTTAGCAGCTGCTGATCAACTCAACAAAGCGGGCCATACTGTGACGGTTTATGATCGCAACGACAGATTTGGTGGACTGTTGATGTACGGTATTCCCAATATGAAATTGGATAAAAGTATTGTACAGCGACGAGTGGATCTACTGGCTGCAGAAGGTGTAACGTTTATTCCCAATGCGCATGTTGGAAAACGAATTTCGCCCAACGAGATCAAGCAAGCAAACGATGTCATGTTGTTGGCTGTGGGTGCTACATGGCCTCGAGATCTGCCCATCAAAAACAGGAATTTAGATGGCATTCACTTTGCAATGGAGTTTTTGCAACGCAATACAAAGTCGTTGATGGATTCGTCACTAAAGGACGGTACTTATTTGAGCGCCAAGGGCAAGGACGTGATTGTTATTGGTGGTGGTGATACCGGCACGGATTGCATAGGCACTTCGTTGCGCCATGGCAAGTATTACACTATTGACTATGAGATGCCTATATTGTTGTAGTACAACAAAGTGATGCAATACGGATTCAAGTTCACTAACTTTTCAACCCATTTCATTACTAGGCGCCAAATCCATTGTCAACTTTGAACTCATGCCTCAACCTCCAGAAACACGCAACAAATCCAATCCATGGCCCGAATACCCTCGAGTATTCAGAGTCGATTATGGCCATGCTGAAGCGGCAACCATTTTTGGTAAAGATCCACGTCAATACTGTATTCTTTCCAAAGAGTTTGTTTCGGATGGTTCTGGTCATGTTAAAGGGATCAACACGATACGTGTTGAATGGACAAGAACAGATCAAGGTGGATGGAAAATGGGCGAGGTTCCTGGCTCTGAGCAGTTTTTCCCAGCCGATATGGTGTTGCTGAGTATGGGATTTCTTGGACCGGAAAAGGAACTGATTCAGCAGTTGCAAGTCAAACAAGACATGCGATCAAACATTGTTACAATGGCTTTAGGTGATGACCACGGATCTACTCTACCAGGAGGAAATGCTCCCATGTCTGCATTAGGTGGTACGTATGCAACAAGCGTTCCTGGAGTGTTTGCTGCTGGAGACTGTAGAAGAGGGCAATCGCTTATTGTTTGGGGGATCAATGAAGGTCGACAGGCTGCAAGACAAATCGATCTACATTTGATGGGTAATACGCGACTGCCAGTAACGGGAGGAATTGAGAAACGGGAAGTGGAGCGACTCAAAGCACTCCAAGCGCATCCAGTTGTTGCTGGAGCTGGTTTAAACATGAGCGTTCATGGCTAATACGATCTTTTCAAACTATCCACACATATCTGTCACTTGGCATACAAGCTGCATTGGCCTGGTGCTTCAAAACTAAAACCAAATAAAACCACTTTAGCCTTGACAACATTTAGATCCTATATAATATTGAATTTATTCCCAACGCATCATCATCTCAGTAGTCAATGTCTTGTGTAATCTGCTTATGCAAGTGATCATCTACGCTTCAGTAACTCCGTTCATTAGCTCCTCTTGCTTGGACTCGTTAGATCCAAGCGGACCTCTAAAATAAAAGGTCGAGTCAAAATCCATTACCCATACAATACTTGTGCAATCAAATACTTACTCTCCACCAGGCACCAACTGTAATGATAGACATCACACAACACAATCCAAAATATGAGCAACATGATTGGAATACGATCCATGCAGTGAGAAGATCACATTACCATGCAGATATTGTTGCCGTTGAGAAGAAGTTGATCAAAGTGTTCCGTTCTGATTCCAGTGGAAGTCATTTCACTAAATTCTAAATGTGAGTGCTGGGTTGGTGTGGTGTAGGTTGGGTTGGACTTACTATTCTGTTACATCTTCCAACACCATGTTGACAAAATCGTCAAATCCCAATAGTGTACCAGTAAACTCTTTATCGCCTTTCATAATGACCCACAGCTTGGATCCAACACACCGATCCACGAGCTCTACATAAGGTCAATAGTGTTTTCGTGGTTAGTATAGAGTTGAAATAGGATGCGTGAATGGCTACACTGTAGATACCGAGTGGGAGGAGTTGTGCTGTTGCCATTGCGCTTGTGAAGAGTTGGTTTGAATTATAAAAACCAAATGTCAAACACTACACAACAATCACGTGAAGTCACATGAACTCTAATGAGTGATGTTTGAATCAACTCGACTATTCCATATTCAATCCTTCATTTCTTCTTGAATCTCACTAAACCACGCTCTAAACTGAATCACAAGTACTCTCTTGAATCATCGAGCCATTGATAGCAAACATCATTTTGCAGTCGAATCTTCATCCATCCACTGATAATACAAAATTATAATTAGCTCTCCGTGTTTTAGTCCATTTACGTCAATTCAACTCACCTCTGGGTTCTTTTTAAGAATCACAAAGCCTTCCAGAACTCCAGAGAGTGATAAAAACTCTTCGGTGGCCAATTCGGCGCGCTCATTATAACCTAGCAAGACTGGAGTCGAGTGTGTTTGGAATCCAGTAATGGTCTTGGGCCGACCAGCCTGTCCAACAACATCAACAGCCTGACCAACTCGCACTGAAACGACAATGTTTTTCAACGATTCATCAAGTGTCATGAGGAAGCGAGGATACATGGCTGGCACAAGGTAATACAGGAAATAGTGTGCTTTACCAAAGATAACTAGCAATAGGGTTGTTTACGTGAGTTGCATTCAAATATCAAAATCAAATATAGAATCAACTTACAGGTTTTGGTATCCGTCATGGCAACAAGAGTCACAAACAATCCAGCAACAGCAGCAGGAGAAAACATGCTTCGGTTAATAGTAAACGGATTCAGAGTAAGCGTTCCTTTACCCATATGCAGCATACCCTAAGCCCAACAAAAACCACCACATTGCATTGTCAGTATCTAAAAATAATTCAATCTGGCGTTCAAAATGCAAAGATTACCTGAGCAACACGAATGACAAAGAGATGGTTGGGTTCTTTATGATAATAGGCAGCAAGTTGCCTTAGCATCTGTGCCAGACGAGCATTGTTTGTTCCAGCACCGACTAATCCCATGGCAAAAATGGCGTTTTGTGCAACATCTGCATCGTTATCATGGGAATATTTGCTAAGAAGATCAAGTAAATTGACCAGTGGATTAGATGCGCACAAGAGACCAAGAGCCAAAGGCACGGCACGGCGAATAACAGGCTCGCCATAGTGCATGAGGTGGTTAAAAGCCCGCATAGCCATCTCAGATCCGATTTCTTCACCCATGGCAATAAGAGCAATGCCAATCACCGCTAACCCTTGGAAACTGGCATCTTCCTTTTCTGGGTCAAGATGATCATTACAATGATGGAGCATTTTTTGGATTTTGAGAACGTTGCCTGTGGTTGCATAAGCACATATCTCAACCATGACTTCGACTTGCTTGGACATGCCTCCTTCAATAACTTTAAGGGTTTCAATTGGAGCATCGGCTGCGTCTTGCTTACCAAGGAACAAAAGTGCCAACCCTGCACCCATGAGCTTAGCGTATGGATCCTTGAGATGCGCTTCCTCGCGTTCCATCATAGTCTGCAAAATAGTGCTGGTAATTTCCCCGTGACAAGTACCGACAAATACCAATCCAAGTGAAAGTGCAGCAAGCGATGCAAGCTCCATGCTAAGACCAGTGTCGCTTACCAGCGGAAGAAGCAGTTCGAGAACCTCTTCTCTAGCACCCCGAGCATAAGCGATTCCCAATCCAACAATGGATGTAGCACGGATAATGGCACTCGATGCGTTGACCTGTTCAGACAAGAGAGCGAGAGCAGGATCAGATTCATTCCGCACACCAGAAGTAAGCAGTCCGATTGCCAATAGGGCACCCGCCTTGATGTTGTCGTCTTGAGAATAGAGGTATTTGTCAATATGAGTAAGTCCAATTTCCACATCCCAAAGGAGAATATTTCCCAATGAAGCGGCAGCACTAAGCATTCCATGGTCTTTGTTCTTGTAGATCCAGCTGCCCTCATCGGTACCCATCATGAGTTTATCAGTACCAAATCCAGCATTTACAAATGCATTGACAAAAGTAGATGCAAGGTTCTGCTTGGCAGAATCGACATTAGCACTGGATGCTCCAGGACGAGTGTTTTCCAAATGGCTCTTGTATATATCTTCAGGAACCTTGGGTTCAAGCACATCCAGATCGCGAGCAAGGGTGATAAACTGCTCACTTAGACGGGTATTGTTAAGAATTTCGTTTATATCCTCATCGTCAACTACCAAATGCAGTTGCTGGCGAGCAAGCAAAAATGCAAGCTGCTTTTGAAGAACAGGGTTTTTGCACGACTCAAAGTCATCCTTGATCATTTCTGCGTCATTGAGTTTCATAGAAATCTGAATGGCTGATGGAAATTGATCGAATTTCCTATAGATTGCATGAGCAGTCTTGAGAATAACTACATCGTCGGGTGGAGATACATATGGAGCGCAGCTAATCATATTTAAAAAACTAAGTATCTGGTAGAGTTGAAAAAGACGGGGTATAGCAGTCTAGGGTAATTCAAAAGCCATACCTGCTAATGTAAAGACAAACACGAGCATAGGTGTCCTTGTCAACGTACTCGGCAAGCTTATCCAAAGATTCGATATCAATCAGCAAATCACATGCATCACCTTCTGCATTGTGCTTGAGAAAAAAGGGAACAATTTCTAATGCCTGCTCAACAACATAGGTAGTAGGACGATCTGACTCTTGTAAAAATGCATACTCGCCAATAAGCTCACCAGCCAAGTGGCTAAAAAAGAGGATTAGACGATTGACATACAAACCATCAATGATATCTATGCAAGAATTACCGAACGTATTCGTGGCCCCAAGATCCAGCAGGCTCGGATGAACCAGCCATGCGAAAACGCAGACTATCACGTTTTCCTTCTTCGGCATAGGACATGGCCATTACCGACAAGATATCTGCAAGAAATTTCTGCAAAAACAACCGGATATCAGCAAGAGCCCAGACAGGAGAGATTCACAAGGCATATCAATTACCCTGACTTCAGAAACGGGCCATTTTTCAAACAACTCGACAAGAATAGGATAATGAGGTCTTAAAAACTTGAGTGGTTTGGGAACCGAAGTCATTGAGCTAGTGGATGTGCGAATAAGAGTCCGAAGAGTCTCTAGTGCAGGTCTGTACAGGTCGGTTTTTTGCTCCTATACGCAACACTAGAAATCAGACAGAATCAACCAACAGATTTCTGGCATGAATCAAGAATACCTTTAGTCTTTCTACCAGCATCTCGAGCTCAGACTTTAATTGCTGATCCTCTTCTGACTTGGAGTTCAAATCAACAAAAAGTTAGTATGACATCTTCCGAACCCATGCAAAAGTCGTGGTGTTGAATGTTTATTAGAGGAGATCTCTAGCACAAGTTTTAGAATGAAACACAAGTCTGACACTACATGAAAAACAGACCAGCAGACAAGACAACAACACACAGTGCCAACAGTCACGACAGACTTTTGGAATAGTTCAACACAGACAGTCCAGACAGCATGTCATGAATTGTGGTTCTGTCTCACAAAAACAACAGATATTGCTAAACCATGACATTCATCAACGTCACAACCCTGGCACACTGCCAACAACGCAATAGTAGATTTACCAGTTCATCTTCCTCTATGGGTTTCCCATCCTTTCCCTTTTTCACAGAGTCCTTTTTATCCGTAGCAGGACTCGGCACACTGTCCTTTTTGTCCTTTTTGTCCTTGGTAGTGACAGTAGAGTCCTTGTTCTTGTCGGCAGTAGTCATGCTGTTTGGGATTAAAAAGGAAAACAATTCAACTCGACTTTTAGTGAAATTGTCAAAACTATTGAATCTGAAGATTGTTTATTTCATTCCAATTTCATTCCAATTTCATTCCATTTTATCCCAAATTCATTCCATTTTATTCCCATTTCATTCCCAACTTCATATTTATTGATACCAGCCTTGAATAGGCTGGATTGTCATTCACTGCTTAATCCTCGTCTTCATCTTCCAAATCTTCTTCATCTTCATCGTACCAAAAATCTTCATCTTCGATTGTATTCTCAACAGGTTTTCGAACTGCATAGTGCTCATCACTTGTAGGTAATTCATATCCATCGGGTATATCTCGTCGTGAAATCTCCACTTGGTTTTTTACTGCCAGACAGTATTGATCGTGGTCTTGTCTATACATGACCTAGAACATCAACACACGATAAATCATCAGAGTAAAATAGATTCTGTCATTCAACTCACTTACCCCTGCATCCACATTTGCTGGTGATGAACAGTTTGGGTCGTTGAGAAGAGATACAACGGATAATAAAATGGATTCAACAGTTTGTGTTGGATTCCATCGTTCTTCTGCTTTTTCTCCGCTACAGTTTATAAACAAAATCGCGCGGTTTAAACTAGCTTGAATCATACAAACTATCCACTATCGATTGTAGAACTACCTTAGCGGATCGTCACCTGGAGGGTGCAAAATGGATATACATATTCTTCCATCCGAATACCTTGACCACACATGTCAACCAACTGTATGACTACAAACCATACATGCACATCACTTACACGTTGGGATGGAAAAAAGGTCGATTAAACTTGAACGAAGGTGGGTTAAAGGGATAATCTGATGGAAAACACATGGTACTCTACAAACCATTGTCAGAATGAGCGACAATGTCAAAAACTAAACTACAAGACTTACTAGAAAGTATCCGCTTTCGTAAATTGTCTTGGGTGGTCCGATCACTCCAATCCTATACCAGAAACCCTAATTAAATCCAGACGGACCATATCTAGCACTTTATACTCGAGCAAGACTTACTCCCATGTAAATATATCATCATCTTTAAGGTTAATCTAATCAAACAAGAATGAGTGGGTTTGGAGCCAATAGAAATTCACAACTCCGCCAAACACAAAGCCAGGGTGATGCATTGACTACCCAATCTAGACTATAAAAATAAATTCAGTACATACATTGAATCCAGGTATAGGACAATGGCTCAAGTCTAAATGCATGTATCCATGTGATTCCAGATTCAATTATATTGACAAGGTTATTCAGTCGGGTTGATATTCAAGTAGAAACTTAAAGTTGAATACAAAAGTTGATATAAAATGACCTCTAAACTGTCGTTGTAGTGTTGCAGCTGCACTAGATCCCATTTGAACACTGTTCTTTCAATTGAGTTGGAAGCGTTGGACGTTTGAACAAAATATTACGACTGGTGACAAAGTAATGAGAAATGGAGAAAAACAAGATATTCTCGCATCATGTGTTTTACAAATATCGATGGATTTGAATCACAGATTCATGGTGTTGCTTTAGTTGTTTAAATATCAATTCACGTAAAATATAACTTGTCTTGGAATCAACAATCGTTACATGTTATTGAAACTCTTTTAATATTAAACACTTTTTATTCAAGAAATCATCTCAAGTTGTTTTTATGCTGGTCACGCAATATTCACTTGAAATATTTGGATAAAAGAAAAGTTGGAAATTGAACAACTGTGAAATGTAAACATTTGTATTTCTGTACAAGAATGAGCATAGAAATCAATCAACCAAGAGCTCAAAAAACAATATTGTCCAGTAAGATTGGCACTAAATATAAGACTTTATTATTATTCCAACTTTGGTGATTCATTTTACGTGAATATGGTTGTAAAAATCATAATACTTTGGTTGATCTTGTTTTGGTATAATATTTGGTGTTGCATTCATAGCCTAAACTAATCTACAGTTTTACAAACCAAAGATTTGTTTTTAAAATACAGTCTGCTTGATACCAGAATGTCGATTAAACATTAACTTGAAATACATATAAACCATTACATCCCTATTATAACACGCATTAAATAGTGCATTCATTTTAAACAATTCAATATGCATCTTCATCTGCTTGCTGTTGATCTTCAACCCCTGATGATGCTGCTTCTGCTGCCAATTTGGCTGCAATCGCTGCCGCACTCAGCACTTTGTATAGTTTTAGGACTGGCTTGTTGGGGTCACGCATCAACAGGTATTTGCCATCATCTAGTCCTTCACACAAGTCTCCAAAAGCTTTAACCAGTCCCCATCCTGCCCCTACATTCAAGTGAATATGTGTTGCCAAATCATCAGGCTTGTAGACCATGGATCCAAGAATACCGTGTCGCTTACGGTCTCGTGGGTTAGAACGAGATACAAATCCAAGACGAATCTGATCAGCAGAAGCCAAAAGTGACTCGATTGTCCATCTGCATAGCTTGTTGGCATTGTTTTTAAGTTCAGTCGCTACCACTGCGCCTCGTTGAGAATCTAGTTTTTGACGCCATGACGGAGCACCTCCAGCACCCGGTGCACGAGGATCAAATTCATTAAGAGATCTAATGGTAGCATAAAGAGTGTCCGACTCGGAAGCACTTGAAAAGGCAACACCAGATGGAGGTTCTGTGTCGAGTCCAGCTCCTGGCTGATGAACTGCTGCATCTATCTGTGTG
Source organism: Batrachochytrium dendrobatidis JAM81 (assembly GCF_000203795.2). NCBI lineage: Eukaryota > Fungi > Chytridiomycota > Chytridiomycetes > Rhizophydiales > Batrachochytrium > Batrachochytrium dendrobatidis. The sequence continues at coordinate 1,754,056 of NW_006281100.1, read as the reverse complement.
CGTGCAATCAGCTTCATCTCACCCAGCTGCCATTGTCGGTATCTGTATGCTGCAGAAACCAATGCTTCTGCAGGTTCACCATGAGAAAATGGACTAGGATTGGTAAAGGTAACTCGCTCTGCCTAAAATTGAATCTAGTTAGTATTGACACGTTTAGCATTGTTAATGTGTTGGATGCTTACCTCGCGCAATACTTGCTGAGAATAGGATCGAACAATATCACCAGCTTCATGAGCCAAAGCAAGAGGACTGTTGATGTTGGTTGCTTTATCAGGCCCATCCATAGGAGCATCAGAAGCATTTTCATTGACCGTAGGCAAGTCCAAAACACCGCCATCACGCTTGTCCAAATAGACGATATTTTTTTTCTTGGTGACAATGATATCAAATGAATTGATGGAGCGAGTAGAAGCCATCAGAGCAGCCAAAACAGAGCTAGTTGTGATGATAGTGTAGCCATCTGCAGATTTTGCCAGATTTTGCAAAACAGGATCGTCAAAGGCAGTGACATTGTGATGGGTTTTTTTAGTAACAAGCAAAGGTTTTTCATTCTTTGAAGAGATGCGCTCATAGGCCTTGTCAATATATTGAACAGAGCCGTAAACGGCACTGAAAGGTTGAGATCAGTTTAAAAGCACATATTAGTAATACACATAAAAACAATGTTTTGATGCAAATAATACATTTGGATCAGCCAGTGTGAATACATGCCCTCCATATTCAACTCTTACGAGTGGAGCGTCAGCATATAAAAAAAGATAACATCATATCCAATAAAAAAAACAGAAAATTACATACATATCGACAGGAGGATCACATTGATAATACAACTTGCTTATGCGAGCAAAGTCCAATTCTTCAACAACATCCCAGTTGGGATCAACCTTGACGGAAGGTTCACGAATCTTGGCCTGGCGATCAGCAAAGCGACCGCCTCCTCTTCTGGCACCAGTAGAAGCAGCCGAGGTAGATTGTAGACGAGAATTAGAGCCAGGAACATTAGATCTTGTGGTGGCAGAGTTTGAGGTATTGGAGCGAGCAGCACCCCAAGCACCAGACTGAGCAGTAGTACGGCCTGTAGTAGAACGGAGACCTCCACGACCACCAGAAAAGGCACCTCTTGTAGCAGTGGAAGTAGGAGGACGATTGAAGCGAGAGTTGATGGTGGTAGCTCGATCCACTACCGAGAACGAAGCATCGTCATCGTAATCAGCGGAAGATAGATAAGTAAAGGCAGTAGTGGGAAGAGTATTGAGGGAGAGGATCTTCGAGTAGTGTCAGTTTCAGCAGGAAGAGACCAATCAGCCATTTTTCCAACTCGATCTGACTTGATGAACGGAGCATAAGGAATATGCAAAATAGAAGAAGGGAGAGTAGAGAGAGAAGGACCCCAATAGCCAGGGTTTTCAGAGAAGGACGAAAGAGAAAACGGAAGCAGACTCGAGTCAGTACTAGAAACAGTCATGATAATAATTGTCAAGCCAATTCATCGATTTTCTGTTTTTAAAAAAAAAGAAAATTTACCTGAGGATATTCTATGTTGCGTTGAGCAATTCAACACAATATAACTTGCTCATCTACAGATGGATTCTTCCAATTTATCGATTCCTGTTGCTGCAGAAAACCATCTCATCACCAGTGATATTCCTATCGGATATAACAATTCCACTTGTTTGATTAACTCGGACAATTATGAATTCGGCGTCAAACTCAACTTGCTTTTACAGCAAGAAGCTGATCTGGCCTTGGCTGAACAGCAGCTTAAAGCTCTTGAAAAACTCAAACTGGACATGATGATGACTGGCCCATTCAACTCGACTATCACTACTGATGAATTTGCTTTAAAGTCTTCTCATAATGACTCGGTCGCCAATGTTATTCCCAAACCACATTGGAATCCCCGCTTCGCTTCGCTTTCGTGTCCGATTGCTCCGGACATTCTTTTGCAATCCAACAGTCTTGTTTCTGAACATTCGTCTCAAAATACCAATCTTGTTGATCCAAACACTGTCGAAGATCATGCAAAAAATGTTTGGTCTGATAAACAGCTGGAAATGTATTCTTCTCTCACTGCTCTCACTCAAGAACTTGAACTACTTGAACGTCGTCAAATGAATCTCATGAACAACAATGTTTTGTCCGATTCAAATCACGCTTCTACAAATCCTCTTTCTTTGCTAAAAAATGAAAATGGTGCTGTTCAGGGCTTGATGGATAGACTTGCTGCTGCTTCCGTTCATGATCAACTTGGTCCTAATATCTTGACGCAATACTCTTCTAACCCTGTATCTACTCAAGGCGTACCTGTCTGCGAGGAAATGAGCCCAAATCCTTGTCAATCTACAGATACTACAGTTCTCAGTATTCAACAAACAAGTCCTGATTCCGTTCATCAGCTATGTCGTCACGATTCTATAGATTCCATTCAGACTCCACTGGCTGCCAACAATCTACTCAAATCTGCTGTTTCACTTGCAGAGCCCGTGTCCAATAATCTAAATCAAATGACTACTGCATTGGGTGTCGATGTTGACGAAACAAATGCCGAAATACAAGATGGCATGAATGTAAGCTTTTTTTGAAATCTGTCGTCCAGTATTCACATTCTCATATTTATTTTTTGTTTATATAGCAAATCAATTCTCAGATCATGATTTTAGAAAAGGCAAGAGCTTATGCTCGCAATCCTACAGAAATTGCACAAATTGATGGCATGCTTGAAAAACTTGTTACTCAGGCTCATGAACTGCACACTGTTGAAAAATCACTTGCTCAGTACCACAAACTACTTGCTGAGCAGCAGTCACTTCAAGCACTATTGTCTGCGACTGAAAATATTCAACTATTAAATGCAAATGACAGTGTTTTTCTTTCATCCAACGTGATGGTCACTGATATGCCAGATTCACTACCCAAATTGCCTGCCAAAAAACTAGCACATTCATTACCCTTACTAAAGCACAACATGAATCTTGAAAGTTCAAAAAGCATCAAAAAGAAACCACTTGGTCGCGCATCTACAAAAGTTGCCGCTTTACAATCTATTTCTCCTTTGGCTCATGCAACTTCCATTGCAAACATTGATCATTGTAATGCCAGTGTTTCAACAAAACACTCTGCATCTGTTTTTGATTCAAACCCCATCAAATCCAAAACCCATGGTACTTTGTTTAAAAAAACTGTCGCTTCACCATCTGCTCCGCTCACTCAAATCCCCATTGCTGACATTGAACCAGAATCCTATATAAACATGTCTATCCAATCCATCAATGACATGACAGATGTTCCTTCATCTGCCAACCCAGCCACTGACTCTTTTGTCTTTGAATCTGATCACATAAACAGGCTATTTGCTCAGCACAAGGACGAAATATACCGACGTGCAGCCGATACCATCTCAACACACGACGCCAGCCCATACTTTCTTCTTTCCGTGTTTAAAACACTGTCAAAACTGGATTCGCAGTATGCAAGAGAACGAGTGATGATTGCTTTGGATGAAATTGTGGATCAAGTTCAAGACATAAAAACTGATTCTAGTATTTCTACCAAGCCAACAATGAAATCTGTCGGCAGTCAGCAAAAAAAGACACAAGATGCCAACATAAAACTCAAACCGAATCTGCCTATCCATTCAAACTCTTTGCCACCACACTCGGTTTCCATCAACCAAGACCAACCAAAACCTTTAAAACCACGCTTATCAGACAAGTCTCAATTGCAGCAACTGATTCATCAGGCTCTACAAGATCATATTACGCAAATCTGCAATCAAGCTATTCTGTCTGCGTCAACAACTGCAAAATCAGCCGTATTTACACTACCCATACTTGAAGATCTGATGATTCAAACTCATAGTAGCATTTACTCTTATGTCAGTATGCTACACATCAAAGCAGACGGCACCACTGGTGAAGATGCACACTCTCATGCTATGAAGAGTGTTGCATCTCAGCGAAGTGCAGTTGAATCTGTGTTGGGAAAATTCAAGGGATTAAGTGTAGAAAAGTATTGCCATGAGCTTAGTAACACTGTTTCTACGTTGCTAAACACAATGTTTGATAAAGAACTCAATGGCAACAATAAGGACGAGGTTGCGTCTCAGTTTTGCACTCAACCATCATCTGAATCAACTTCAAATGTTGCGTGGAAAGCTGTTCGGAATGCAAGTATTCCATCCAACCCTACACCGTCCGCTCCATCACTGGTGCTACTGAAATCTGATTCAGAAATAGATGCTGAATGCGAGATTGATGACTTTTATGATGACACGTATGCCTCGCGCTATAACCACGAAACTGGCTCACACCCATTCGATGACGTTGAACATGATTCAAATGGTGATCAAATTGAATCAAGATCTAATCCTTCCGATATGTACACTTCCGTCAATACTGGTCTTGCTACTACAGATTACGATTGCGAGGCCAACTTAAACTACGCGAATGATGATTGCTCTGAGCTAGAAAGTGATGAAGATTACGAGGATGAATATGATGCCGAGTGTCAGCTCGGGTTTGATGTAACCGACAACAACAAGTCCAACAGCAGCATCACCTTACCATGCACTATTTCCATCAACGATGAAACTGAAATGGATAGAGAAGATGAAAGAGCAGCAGATTTACTCGAGGAAAGAGTTGAGTTGGTCAAGCAACAGATGGAGATTGATCTGGCTTTGGATGATATGATTCGAAAAGAGCATGTGGCAGGAACTTTTACAGATCTGCAAAGTCCACAGAAAATCAAGTCTGCTAGACATTACATCAACGTCGACTGCAATAATCCAATCGATCCAAATGTGATTATTGTTGAGGGAGGCAAAATTCAAAGTAAACCAAATGCGATGGTTGACAGTGTATACACTGGGTATGTGTGTTGCTTGATATGTGATTGTACAGTACGTTGAGCTTATACACTGTTTGATATAGGTCAGCACTTTAAATTCAAGGATGCACAGGTTGTAATCACTGGACTGATATTGTTTTTTACATGTCATCAGCAATTGAGCAGCAAATACAAACTAGCAGATGATGTGACAGGTATTGACAGATTGAATCAATCCATTATATAAACTGGGTTCGTAGTTCAATTTGACAAAATTGAATAAACCTTACTTTTGAATGGCATCATGTAGACTGGTTCAATCACCACTTTTTCAAACATTGAATTGGATAAATCAATCAATTACAATGTCATGATATGATAGTAACTACGTAATATATAGTTTATACTTGACTTTCACTGCATGATTTCAATCAGTCGTATATCATCAATGTTAACGCCCACTTGATGATGAGAATGTCATGCAGTATTGATTTACAAGTGCTGACACCAAATCACAATGTATTTGACAAACACATCTAACGAATATTACCGTATAATTGGTTTCAATCAACATCTACGGCCATACACACAAGAAAATACCGGATCCCGTTCGATCTCCGAAGTCAAGCTTGTGATGGCTCAGTCAGTACTGTGGTGGGGGACCACACGGGAATACTGAGTGCTGTAGTTTTTGCTAAATTAACAATCTGATCTCGTTTTGGTATTCTGGATCAAATCTCGACTTGAATCTTTATGTGGTTGTGTTGCAACTGGAAAGCAAGATTTTCATTTGATAAACTATTTGACAGTATCTTAATATGGCGTGTATACTGTGTTCACTACATGATGATTCATTCCATTTGTCTTGCAAACACTAAATACTACCATAACAGCAGCATAGTATACACTGTATTACCTTCAAGCTATCGACTTTTTCAAGCATACTGCACTAATCAACTAGTATACACCATATACACTGCATGATTAGTTGCACTTTCAATCACCATCTGTCATTATTTTGTTTGCTACTAGTTCACCAGTTTGCATTCAATCACATGCATATTATTACAAACACCATTGTGCAATATACATCATTCTTATGATCGTGTTTGTACCAACTCGGATCTGAATGATTACATACACTTTCAACATATTTGATATGGTCTGATCCAGTGACACATTAGTCAATATCTATATGCGAGTTTCCCACTCACTTTTGATTATTGCAATGCGGATCCACAATGTGATTAAACTGGCACTATTACCATACTTGAATAGGCTACTGCTAGACCATTGTACACGATTACGTATTCGACTACTGACATGCATAACATGTTCAACCACAATATATCATCAAGTATTACATCACAACACATGTAGTCATTGACTTGAGATCTGCAACTCTGTACCACACCAACAATTGGAATGACGATCGCAATCATTTATTCCATCGAATGATCAACTATAATACAATAACATGATGGCATTCATTGACAGCTGTCGTGTCCATCACATGTATGATACTGTTCATTTATACATGAACAATGCAGCCACATTTGCAGGTGAACCCACATTCTGCATACTTGATTACTTTTAACATCATCGACCACTGCCTCTGCAACAATTGGGAATGCAACACCATCTTGTAATGGTCAGATCTGTTTGACTGGTCATTGTCATGACTGTTGCCATGACTCTTTGCAATGCTTTGGATAGTCCAAGATTGGAATGACACTGACCATTTCAATTATACAACTCATATCTGAAATCAAGCAATTGATGCATTACCAGTCTAGTGTTTTGTTGAGATTGCTTGCGATTTGAAAGACCGGATAACTTTTCATTTGCCGTATTATTTCATCATTTCGAGTCAATTGCTGTCCGTTTTATCCGATTTTCGAGTGGGCTATACAGTTGTAGTCAATCAATGCACATGCTTACTACTTTATGCTTTTGCTTATCAACTCAAAATCTAGTCATCATGATCTTGAAATAAAAAAACATATTTACAATTATTCCATTATCATATTAAACGAATTAGTGTGATGTAAATCAAACTGTAACCATGAATGATTACAAATGGCATGGTGATGCAACAAACTTGGTATATAAATATGCATGCTATTAGCCTAAATCATTCAGATCACCAATAATATGTTCATGTTTTGAATATTCGATCGACTCATGCTCCAATGACTCTTGTTTCAACACATACAGCATATGTATACAGTCAATACAAACAAATGTATTGGCGCGCTGAATGTGAAATGGCGTTTTACATTATGCTAAGCATTCAAATGTTTTGCTGAGCGGGTTATTGTAAGATGGTATAGCAGTTCTAGTGGGTTCAAAGCCTCAAATATGTGCAGATTACATCACATTCTAGCCCTGATCAAATTCCACGTTCACCCGCAAAACATGAATGGATGAATCTGAAAAAAATAACCCTGACATATAGCCATAATATATGCTCCTTAAAATCACTATCCATGCAATTACCTAATCAAAAATAATGCAATAAAAACCCGCTTCACATGCACTCAATGACGCCCATGTGCTGTTTAATCAGTCTATGTGTGGTAAACTTTATGTTGTTGTGTAGCATGCTTGTAGATTCAAAATATAAAACAAATGGAGTGGCATGCAGCTAATTTTATCAATATCTATCACCAACAGTTTAATCCTAGACTTGCCACGTATATGCTATAAAGTACTAAAGCCAGTACAATGCTTGTCCCTATCATTTCCTTTGTTCTTGCTCTTATTACTTCTGTAATTTTTGCTGCTCCAATCATTCCGTCCATACAAGATGCCTCTGACAGTCTTCCATTCTACTTTCCCCAATCTATTTATCAACATATTCCTTATGAACATTCATCCAGCCTCATTGCTCCGTCCAATACCGATCCAGTCAAGACCGGTGTTACATATCTCTGTGACCAACTCAATATTTCTCCTAGTGAGTTCAAGGTCTACAATAGCTTTACGGATAATGTTGGCGTAACTCACGTATATGGTGTTTACATGGTTAATGACACACCTGTATCTAATCACCAAGCCGCTGTCCATATCAAAAATGATCATATTATTTCCTACTCTACTTCGTTTGGTACCAAGAGCCATCTTGCTAAACGTGAGCTTTCTATTGCGGAACCCAAAACCAAACTGACGTTTGAACAGGTTGCTGATGATATATCCAAAGCCAAAGGTCTGCCAGTTTACTCTGAGTTTAAACATGAGTTGGAATATGTTCAACAGGCCGATGGCACTCTTGTGTATGTTTACAAGTTCCAGCTCCGCGACGCGGATATTAGTTCCTGGATTCAAGTTTGGGCGGATGTCAACACTGGTACGGTATTTCAAATCCAGCATTGATTTTTGTGGATTCAGCACTAATCTGAATGTGAATGGGTTGATGTTAGGCAAACTGGTTCAGGCTGTTGATTTTGGTCGTCATGCAACATACAAGGTTATTCCACTTCCTGGTCTCAGTCCTGATGATGGTTTCTCTAGTGTCAAGAATCCAGAATACAAACCATCGTCACCTAATGGATGGATTGACAAGGCTTCCACAGAGGGTAACAATGCCAATACCATCAACTCTTTTAAAATACCACGTGGGCCAGAAACTAGTGTTGGTGGTGTATTCGATACCAAGTTCAATTCCACTGCTGACCCCAACAATCCTGCCAACATGAATGCTGCAGCCGTCAACATGTTTTATTTTGCCAACCTGATGCACGATATCACATATCAGTATGGTTTCAACGAGGCTGCTGGCAATTTCCAAAATGACAATTTTGGAAAAGGTGGCAGAGGCGAAGATGCAGTTACTATCGAGGTTTTGGACGTTGCGAGTGCCAACAATGCCATATTCTTTGCTCCTGTCGATGGTATACCTGGTAAAATGAGAATGTTTCGATATACTTCCAGTAAGCCTCATCGCAATCCTGGTCTGGACAATCAAGTCGTTTTGCACGAGTATGGTCATGGTATTTCAATTCGTTTGACTGGTGGATCTTCAACAGACAATTGCTTGTCCAGGGCCGAGTCTAATGGTATGGGTGAGGGCTGGTCTGACATATTTGCCATGATCATAACTGCCAAACAATCACACAAAGCCGACACTCCTATTGCCTTTGGTAGCTATGCCAAGAATTCGCCCAGCGGTCTTCGCTCTCATCCTTACACTACTGACATGAAAGTCAATCCCTTGACGTATGCCGATCTTCAAACTCGTAAATTAGCTCACGATATGGGTGAAGTGTGGGCAGCCATGCTTTGGGACATCTACTGGAACTTGGTCACCAAGAGCGGATTCTCCACCAATCTTTACAATGCCAAGGGCAAGTTTGGTAATGTTATTACTATGCAGAATATGATTGGTGGAATGATGCTTCAACCATGCAATCCCACTTTTATTGATGCTCGGGATGCCTTTATTGCATCTGATGCTGTCCACTACAAAGGTGCCAACAAGTGCGAAATCTGGAAAGGTTTCGCCAAACGAGGTTTGGGAGTCAAGGCTGCAGATTACACAAACGATTTCACTGTTCCAGCGGAATGCAGTGGCGGTACTTTATCATCTAGCAGTGCTTATATTTCTAAAACCACCGAGAAACCTTTTGCTGATTCCAAGAAACCTATTGTCAATTTCACCAAAGAGCCCATTGTCAATACCATCAAATAGCCATTTGCTACAACTACATTGAAAAGAATTGTGATCAGAACTAAATTCTGGAATCAAACTTGTCAATATAATTTATATTTTCTGTCATTTTCTGTCATTTACAGCCATATTCACAAAATAAACTTTTATGCATTTATCTTGGTGATTGTCACTTGCTTTGGGATATGCAATGATTACATATTTGGCTGGTTGATACTACACATTGACTACGTGTTTGATATACAACAACCATCATATGACATGCAATCAGAATATAGTGTCGAATCTACATTTGGTGCACTTTTAGTAATCATACATTGTACGATCATAATCTAGTTCAACAACAATCATGACACATGTCAGTAATGCAACTGTTGTTTGCATGCCAATTACCACCAACAATACCATTGAATTGTCAATCAGTCCATGACACTGATTGTTTATTACACATCAACACTGTTATTTAGTGGTCCATTTACATCAATACGACACTGCATATATTACATTGCAGACTGACACAACACAACACTAATTGACCAATATCAAACCGGTTGATGACGCAATCTACATCCGACTTTGAACAGGTGTATTGCTCCGTTTGTTGTACAATTCACGGCATGATCAGTCGATGGTATCATGCAAGTATGACTGATAGTTACATGTACAATCAACACTGATTGTTATCAAGTCATTAATGTATCAATCAACAATCCAGTAACTGTTGATGTAATACCCAACACAATATACAATAAATAATATGGTTGTTGACCCATTCACAATACTCGACAAATACCAACACACATCAGAAAGCTTAAATTTATTCAAAATCGAATCCATCGACAAACCATCAATCTGAATCTGAATCTGGCTCATCCATAAGTTCTCTTAGTTTTTGCTCCAGATATTCTACTCTTCTCCCTTGTCTTTCACACCTTCTTTTCCATTTCTCTTCACCCTTTAAACTGTAGAATGATTTCGATACACTTTTACCCTTTGCTAATCTTGACCATTGTTTGGATACAAAGAATTGATGTTTACGATATTTTTTGCATGCACCCTTTCGTCTCCTTTTATACTCTTTGATTTTTCTTTTTAGTTTACGAACAAGCTTCCTATACTTTTTTCTTGATAAAGTCTCTTGATCCGAATCGGTATCTGAATGGTGTCTAACAACTGAGTGTTTCCGGCTTCGACTGGGAGTGTTTCCATTTGTTCCTTCTAGCTGTCGTATCATGTAGTGTTTTGCTTTACTTGCCTTTCTACACGTTTCTTTCAATTCATGTTCAGTCCTTGAACTGTACTTTTTTCCAGATATCTTTTGACCATTTGATTTCAACTTTTTCTGTTCAAGTCGAGTAGCTTTATATTCATAGTAGGAATTGCATGCGGCCGCTCTTGCTCTTTCAGCGTTTTCAAGATTTATATCTAGTTGATGAGTGGGTCTATGTTTTTTGGCTGGTGCAATTCCCTGATCTGAATCGGTATCTGAATGGTGTCTAACAATCGAGTGTTTTCGGTCTCGACCAGAAGTACTCGGATCGGGTTTGTCAATCGAGTGCTTCCGGTCTCGATTAGGAGTACTTGGACCGGGTTCATCAATCGAGTGTTTCCGGTCTCGATTAGGAGTACTCGGACCGGGTTTATCAATCGAGTGTTTTCGGTCTCGACTGGGAGTGCCTAACATGGCTTCCTGTAATTTCTGTCTCAGAATGTCTAGTCTTCTCTTTGTAGCTTCCCACTCTCTATCCAATTGATCTTGACGTTGTTTGCTGTACTCTTCTCCAGATATCGTTTTGCCCTGCAATATTAACCTTTTTTGTTCAAATCCAAGATCCCTATACTCATAGTAAGAATTGCGTGCGATTGATTCTGCTTTCCCAGCGTCTTCAACTTGTATCTTTAGTTGGTGAATGAGCTCATTGTTTTTTCCTGATGTAGTCCCTTGATCCGAGCCATTATTATCTGAATGATCTTTAGCAACTGAGTGTTTTCGGTCTCGACTGGGAGTGCCTAGCCTGGCTTCCCGTAATTTCTGTCTCAGAAAGTCTAGTCTTTTCCTTCGAACTTCCCACTCTCTATCCATTTGATCTTGACGTTGTTTGCTATGCTTTTCTCCAGATATCGCTTTGCCCTGTGCTATTAACCTTTCTTGTTCAAATCCAAGATCCCTATACTCATAGTAAGAATTGCGTGAGATTGATTCTGCTTCCTCGGCGTCTTGAAATTCTATTTCTAATCGATGAATGAGCTCACTGTTTTTACTTGATGTAGTCCCTTGATCCGAGCCATTATTATCTGAATGATATTTAGCAACTGAGTGTTTTCGGTCTTGTTTGGAAGTACTTGCAGTGGGATTATTAGCTGGAGATTGCTGACCTTGTTTGGGAGTACTTGCAATGGCTTTTTCCAATTGTTGTATTGCGTCGCGTTTTACTTGGCTTGCATGGTCACACTTTTCCTTCAATTCCTGCTCAGTTTTTGGGTTGTGCTTTTCTCCAGATATCGCTTTACCATCTGATTCTAAAATTTGTTGATCGAATCCCAAGACCTTATAATCATAGTAAGGCTTGCATGCGGCCACTCTTGCTCTTTCGGCGTCTTCAACTTCTCTCTCTAATCGACGAATGAGCTCACTGTTTTTTTCTGATGCAGTCCCTTGATTCGAGTCATTATTGCCTGACTGATCTTTATCAGCTGGGTTTTCCTGACCTCGTTTGTAAATGTTTGAACTGAATCCAGCAATTAATCCAGATGCTCCAGGTGAACCATTGCTACCAGTCGAGACCAGCATTGCATTAGCGGTTACTGCCGCGCTCAGTAAGAATAAAATGCCAGTGAATTTCATCAAGTCCGATGAATATGTTTAAACAGTTGGTACAAAAGTAGAGTGTTGAAACTGGTGTCGATTCTAAAACTGAGCGTACTTGACAGTACTTATATTTTGTATAGCAAACCAACCCTAACCCTTCTAGGTTAGTCGACTACACAGGGTTATTTGACTGCTTGCGATGGGCTACTATCAAACTAGACAGTATACTGCTCCCTGGTCACAATATCATGTTGTGCTTCCGTGACCCTTTTATCAGATGTCTTGAAAAACACCCTTCAAGAGTGTTGTGTAGCCTTGTAAACGCACCCTTTTACAACCATATTCGCGTAAAAATGGATCGCTTTGGTATTCATCCAGCAGTGACTTTGATTTGGGATATACAATGGTTACATATTTGGCTGGTTGATACTACACATTGACTATATTGATTGTTCCAAATACAACAACCATCATATGACACACAATCAGACTATAGTGTCGAATCTACATTTGGTGCACTTTTAGTAATCATACATTATACGATCAACAAGTTTGAACCCATATCCATGTATTGCAATCGATATATTGTGTTTGACTGTAGATGTTGTCAATGTTGTCAATACAACTCTGTACACACATTTGTTGTATTCTGAATCACGGATACGATCGCAGTCTAGTTCAACAACAATGATGACACATGTCAGTAATGCAACTGTTGTTTGCATATGCATGACACTGTTATTTAGTGATCCATTTACATCAATATGGTTGCAAGTTGTTGTTATATCACGTATTCTGGACATGGTTTTGATATTGCACATCCAGTTCCATCACATTGTTGCTGACCCATCATTGTAACGCTGTATGTATCAAACACTGGCATGTCACCATAACCATAATCAGTAAAATGACATTCGAGTTGTTTACTGTGATCAATATATGCAATCCAGTGCGACTACACATACTGGATCCAGTCTGTTGATTGTTCCAGTTGACCTTGATTCACTTTTGATGTTTTGTTCGAGATTGACAATACAAATGTGTCAAGTGAACCCAAACTACACGACTCGACTGTTCATGTCAATTGGATTGTAACTGAACTATGCGATCATGATATGTATTCAATCCATACCATGTATTACTAATACAATAGTATGCGTGATCATCGTGTATCAAACAACTACGATACACACTGGACTGATCCAATACATGCACGGCTTGAACATATCACACAATCAAACATGAACACACCACATTAAAAATACATATAGTATCACTTTGTCACTAATGAATCGTATTCAGTCGAGTTTATTGAGAGTCTGTTTGTGACTCTTGACAGTGTGGTGAGTGTTTTCAGGCACAACTACTTGATCAGTTGTAGTTGTTGATGATTGAAATCAAGAGTCCTGACGTACATCATATCAAATATAACATAGTCATGGCCATCATCCATTCAACAAATAACCAATTTTATTGATATATATCTGCTCAGCCCTCAAATTTCTCGTAACTAACTTTTGACCGCTTAGTACCACGGAGAGTACTACCAAGTCGCGACAATCTCCTGAGAGTAGATGTTCTACCTAAACCTGAAGTACTTGGTTGTTCAGGCAGTCTAACAGTATGCATCAAATTCATGATCAATATATCAATTAACACATCCACACGCCAATATCAAACAACTTACTGTGATGGTGACCAGAGCACTTGATCACCGTTCGAGATAGTAGGATATCCATCAGTCGCGACTTCGCATCCACATCCAGGAGCAAACCCAATGCGTTTATTTTGTAAATCAAATGTGACTGCAAGTCGGGTCATAAATGATATACCAAGAACTGCATAATCATTTGGACCAGCTGTTACAGCAAACACAACTATAATTCAACATGTACATTAGTCAGATTAATCAAACAACACACATTGCATACAATTGTCAAATATTTACATTTTTCAGAATTGATTTTCTGTATATAGTCTTTGGGACCCAGTGTGATCTCTATAACGGAGTTTCTATTGTCATCAGTTACGGGGGTTTGAGCATACATTACGATTGTAAGCGACGGCAGCTTGCTCCAATTGATATCAAAATTGGATCTGGACATTAGATGGTGTTCCCAAAATATTTTTTCAATTTCTTCCGGGGTGAGCTTGCGCTTGTGTTTGCTCTTGCTCTTGAACTTAGTATTTTTGACAGTGATCCCATTACTACCAACAATAGCACCAACCAACGCTGTCACAACTGTTCGAGGAAAATGCATAAATGTACAACATGTTTGTATAACCGAATACAAAGTACGTCCATTTTCCTCCTTTTTTTGGAATTCAACGGGCAGATCCACTTGTTTGCCATTGACTAGTATATTCTTGATGTTGACAGTATGACGATCGTCTGATGGTGAATTTACCCATGCAACACTCCTTCCATCTGTTCCGCATTTTGCAGTTATATCCGTGTTTCCTATATTGATGAAGCTATTTGAAATCATGTCATACGGACATAGTTGAATGCCAATCTCGTTATTGGGAATGGTATTGCCATTGTACAAAACATCCATTGCAGGGACTGATGTGTGATATTTTGACAACGAGGAATAGGCAAACCCAAATATTCCATCAAACTCTGGATCGATACCAACCGAATCTGCCGATTGTTTTTCAACTGCTATTACTGGTAATTTGATGTCAGTTATCCCAGTACCCGGAATCGTCACAGCGGCTGTGGATGTAACTCCTTTATACTGTTTGTCTCTGTACTTTATAATAAAGGGTTCCCCACTTGAAATACTTTGTATAGCCAAACCTACATCGTCACTTGAACTAGGAAGTGGTACAATTATACCAGGAGCTTCTGATTCGACTAGTAAATTCAACTATTTTAAACAAATGTGAGATTGATTAAGCGTGGTACAAATTGATATCAAACTACAATCCATGACATGACATGATACATACATTGACTCCATTAACATTGGATTTAATTGTGAAACATTGGTCAGCATCACGGCCCAGTTCAACAGGTGATCGTTTTGACAGCCTATTGCTTGATTGACTGGTAATTCCAGAAGGTGAATCCAATGCAAGTCGAACTGCAGCAACCGTCTGTAACGCAAGTATAACGCATTCTAGAGTAATCAGCATTTTATCGAGTATTGTAATGGAAAGCTTCGAGTCTGATACATGACTGCCGTTTTATAACAACGGTAACTTCAAGGGTGACAATCAGCAATCTCCAAATGAACGACCACAAAAAGCCAAATACACTATGCAGGGTGGACAAAGCTGGAAACACCCTGTAGGGTGAATCAATATACAAGCATTGCTGTTGGTGTATAATCAACCTCGGTAGTATGCTGTGTTGATATTTCCAATTGCAGTCATGTATCCAGTAACCAGGTAGTGTCACCCTGCTTATGGATAGTTATCATCACATATGCAGTTCATTATCACAGCATATATTGTCACTGTATACCAAATACTTGACTGATTGTTCAATTGGTCATGTTTTGGATCACTCGGCCACAACAGTATAAAACAGCCTGTTATTTCAGTATTTCAAAACCATGACTTTTCCATTGGTATGACTGCATGGCCATTTTAGGTTAATGTAGACTGTATACATCAAACATTGCTGATTGTGTCACAACATGATCAACATCAAACTCGGCAATCTGTCGCTGCTACACTGAATGAGTGACGTTGTACTATAATTGAATTGGAGATTGGCAGGTCGTTCAACAAACTGGCCGTGTCAACAGGTCAGATTGTCATCGTGTACATGAACCACAATGTATGATCATGCCATTCAAATCAACACACAATCTACTGATATATGCAAAACATCACCACCAATACAATCCAGATCAAACCCAATCACAAACGTGGTGTTGAATCCAATGCATGCGAGTACTTTTTAAACACATGATACACACTGATGGTGATGGTTGCTGACAGTCATATCGCAGTGTACATGTCCAATAGTGTCCACTGTCATGTCGATTGTTGCTATCCGTGACATCCAACTGTACTTGTATTCACCAAATGTGCACAACATCTAGGGCTGACTGCTAGATGCTCTCATGTTTGGCATACAACTAGTCACCATCAGACCAAGCGTATACGCTAGTACAGCGCCATGAATCTACTGGCAAGTGGTTTCAATTTTATTCTGGCGCGTTGAGGGTTGGATGTGTACTAGACACAATGCTGTGGATATAACTGAGCCACAACAGGGTGATATCATGCATAATGGTACGGCCTGTATCTGTTTGGTAGATATGCAACCATATATATGACAGCCCAATCCGTCCTTTATCACGGGTTGGTTTTAGAAACGTCTGTTATTTTGGTTGATACATGTTTGTTGCATAGATTGGTAGTATTGTATGTATTTAGTATGATTACATTGTAAACAGTCTAGTTGATTACTCATTCACTGCTAATAACCCGTTTGTACAACAGAATCGATCATTTGCTCAGTATCAAGGCGATGTTTAACCAAAGTAATGGCTGGATTATACAATGCATACCAGACTCCATCAGCCATATTTATGGGGATTGCTTTTCATCAAGTCATCTCTGCGTTATTTTTTATTGCTACACGACGTAGACCACTTCATACTGCCATCGACCTCATAGCGCTGGTCTCATTGATAGTTTGTGCTGGCCAGATTTATGTGCACACATTATTGATTGATCAGTCCATTTCACCGGAAACCACTGTTGAAAACTGGGTCGAGTGGTTGGCTGCTTCTGGATATTTGCTGACGTTTTTGACAAGTACTGGCGTGGTAAGCTTATTTGTTTGAACAGACGTGCTTGAATGGTACAGTATTTTGGTTGACTGATTGCATGAATCTGTATGATGTGTATGATTGGCAATAGCTTATTTTGATGGTTGCTCGACTTCGAGTATTCCACAAAGGAACACCTGTTTTTTGGATTATAACAGCTGGAATAGTTGCCACGTTTTGCGTGTCAGCACTCACTGGTGCATTTGGCATATTATCGTATCTTGAGCTCATCAGAGGACAAGCTGTCATTATTTCAAAAAGTGCATTACTTCATGTAAGCACACATGTATATTTGAATCGACTCGAGTATATTGAATTCAAGTGTTGGGTTTAACTTTCTGACATGATTTTTACCTGTTTCCCATTCAGTACTCTAGTCTGCTTTTTGCAATCAAATGCATATTTGAAGGTATCATATCGGCAACTTCATCACTCATATTTCTTTGGACAATCAGTAAAGGCACTGGCGTGCACAGATCCGAATTCATCAAGCAGTTGTTTTTAAAGTATGAAGGGTTCCGTTTTGTCGTTATTTTTGTCCTTAATATTACAATGGCAGGGTTTGCTGTACATTCAGCCTATACGGGTGAGCCATTTGTAGCCTATACAGCCTGGTTCTTTTCTCCCATGATGTATGGTTTAGAAATCTACACGTTTTTACTGGTGAGTTTTGTTGCACCATCAGATATACTAAGAGCAAGACACGATTCGTCTAGTGATGATGGTTTGCATGGAACTGCTGCTGAACATGCTGGTTGTTGTGCTATTGATATTACACCCAAAGCCAAGGTTGAAATGGCCATTCGTAATATGATAATGGGTCAAGATAAATAAACTACAATATTAATGCTACTGAATTGAATTCAAATATATCAAAAATACACGCAACAGCACAGTTGTATACCCGAATGCTGTTTAAAAGTATCCAAAACAAACATGCATTACATGGCCAGAATCGTGCAAACAATATGCAAATGCATCAATAGTTTGGAAAACTGCAGCATTCAAGTCTAGATGCAATCGAATATAACAAATCAGTATCACTCGAGTTTAAACACATTTAAACTTTGCATTCATTCTGAATTCATTCTGAACTCATTCTGCACCAAGACCACTACGCTCAGTTCGTATAACAACCTTGACAGGATCAACGATGCCTTTGTTTCCTGTGCCCAGCGACTGTCCTGGATTCCATCCCATAGCAAGCAGCATTTTATGACCAACGTTTTCATTTCCAATCGGTTGGCTAGATTCACCCACAACATGACCTTGTTTAACAACAGTATGTTTGTGATGTGGGTCTTTTTTCATACCGGTTTTGTGCGACCGTTTCATTTTGCTGTCTGGCGACATTCTGGGTTTTCTAGCAACATGGAGTTTGACAACTGAGCCAGTAAATCGGTCAGCAATCTCGCCAATCTCGAACAGTTTTTCACGCATGATCTCATTTGGTATTGTCCGCCACGATTCAGGCACGCACGTTGTTCGTGTTGTATAAGCCTCGATATACTTTGATCTTGCTTTGCCCATTGTCTTTGGACGCATTTGATACCGCTTGACAAGGATCACTGCAAATTTACGTACATCACTCATCATGGGTGGAAGTGACAGTTGTCCATACTGCGGTTTAGCCACAACAAAGTCATGGACCATTTTGTTGATGGAGTGCAGAAATAGTTTAATGACTGCATTGAACTGTGTTGGGTTGCGGCTATTGGAGAGCTGGGCGTCAAAAGTACGACCTTGAGTAGTCAAGTCATGATGGCGGCTTTTTACATGTTATTTGGCTTTGCGACGATCGTTTTTGCGTTGTGTTTTGAGTGCTGATTTGGATATTTTGGAGGCTTGCTCGACAGATACAGATCTGGATGGTTGTGTGAAATCACCATTCAGAATCTGCTGAAATCGGAATTCTGCATGACGATCTAGCATCAATTGACTGTTTGCATGCGTATTCATGGATTCAATAGTATCAATTTCATCACTGCTGGTTTCGGATTGACTATCGCATGACTTTCTTCACATGCGTCTAGGTGATCCATTTGACCAAGTCAAAGGACTGTTGCTGAGTGTGCCTTGCAAATACCTCGACTCTTGATCAATATCAAACACTGTTGCAGTGCGATCATTTACAGAATCAATGTATCCATCAACGGATATATCCGAGTCATTGCTGTGTATGGACTCGGAGTATTCACTGTCAGTATCGGTTTGGCTGTCATCATCACACAAGGAATCCGAGTCGCAGGCTTGACTCGACATAAACGATTGTTTTGCATGGCGTCCAACTCTGACAGTATCATTCATAGTATCAACATCATGCAACAGATTTTCAAGGATTCCCGACTCGAACTGATACAAACTTGAATTCTGTTGCACAATAGGCGAATGAGGTTTTGGTTGTAGCGACTGTTGTTGAGCAGACTGACCAGTTTGTCTTGATTGACGAACCAATGGCTGTTCATCACCCAATGACATGGATGAAATACCCGACACAGATCGTGTAATCCAGTCACCATCAGCATTGCAGAAGTGATCAAGACGATGCAGTTTGACATTGGACTGAATAGATTGGACAAACTGGAGAAATCAAGTGGTAGTGGACTGAGAGACATGCATGCTTGACCACAGGTGTTTGTGGTACAGTGGATGCTGGTGATTGACTGGGTTTGTATGTATTGTACAAATCTCTGTCAGCATTAGTATCAATATAAAATCCTGACATGAATGTTTCTAGTGGTGTAGTTTCAATTGTTGCAAATACAAAACAACATTGAATTCAACATTGTGTTGCATATGAAGCCAGTCATATTAAACCAATTGCTGCAAAACAGGTGTTGTAAAGCTGCTTGAATCCTTTAAACTGGTGAGGCGGAACCACAAAATAAAGTTTGGGTTCATCATACAAATTGCACAGTTTTGTAAGAATATCAACTCCATAAATAGGATGTTCATCAGCAACTGTAAATTGAAACATTCCCTGTCGACTGAGTGAATCAATTGCCACAATCATCGTCATCTGTCGGTTCGTAATAGTTGCCATCAAGGCAGGACCAGACCTGATTCGTAAATTGGTCAAAGCTACTCGGCATGATGGAAATCCTTCTATGAATGGTTGGATATTGGAAATGTGGTTCTTTGCCAGTCTTCGTTACGACGGAGTAAACTTGTTTGACGAAAACGATAACGAATTTCAAACTTGGCCAGCATCCAATTTCAAAACTCTGGATATCAATGCTTTTCCTGCTCTACCAGAAAATAATGGTGTTTGGTTTAAGCCAAACAAATGGAACCAGGGAGGATTTGATGCTATTTTCTTGGATAAAGGAAAAGGGTTGTTAGATTCGTTCAAGTAACTGATGGCGACACACATTCATTCAAAATCGAGTATTTCCACAGTTTTTTGCTGACGCTATGCCAATCGCCTGAATCGTTTGAGATTACATGCTTGGAAATTATCTTTGTTGTTGACCAAAAGAAACGCTCAACTTTCAAGGTAGCCGAACCATCGGTACCAGGCATGTTGACAGATGTTGGTTGGAGACTCGGTGAAGAGTTGGATAAAGTCAAAGTTGTTTTCATAAAGGGATGGTGCGATTAATTTGTAACTACCGTCGTCTATCATAAAGACATTGTATTCTAGTTAAAGCAGAGAGTATGAATCTGGCACAAAAAGATCCTGAAATTTCAAACTAATAAACAAGCCGGTACTTTATTTTAAAGATTTTGACAATTTTCCTCATCTCCGATAATTTGATATTTTTTGGCAACTTTGGACATAGTTTGGCTGTAAACACTGGTTGATAAAACTGGTATCATTTGGTGCCCAATATATACTACTAACAAGTATTTGAAATCATTTGATGCAGAATGCCCAATAGACATGTTTGCTCATACAACAACCCAAAACATACACACGCATCTGGAAAAAGTATCCTACATTAAACCATCAAAAATATGGTTTGATTAAACTACTAAACATTCACCAATCCCTGCAAACACATGGGTGTACAATGATTTATCAAAAACTAATATTAAAAACATTGATCATGCTACAATACAATACAATTGTAAAAACCCGTCCGAGTTGTTGAAACATTACAATAGTTTGGATGTAAAGCCTGCGACTGGAGCAACAAAAAAGTTGACCAGCTTGTTCAAAACAATCCATTTTGACATTCATAAAGCTGCCATTAGCATTGTTGACGTGTTTGTCATATGTATGGAGCATGAATGAACATGACGTTGAATTTAAACTGTTCAATGGAAATGAAACTCATCAGAAATATAAAGATTTGAACATCAGATTTGCAAACATTTGATTTTGTGAGTAGTCAATGGGTAGTCGATAAAAGGTCAGTATGGTTGTGTTTTTACTGGACAAGTCTTGAACAAGTCTTGGATTCTGCTTGGTTGATAAACCATCAATTCGTGACGCAAGTCTTGATCTGTGTCTTGCCAAAGTCGATCAATTTGATATTCCCTTGACCAGTTAAAATCATGTTTCCTGGTCTCAAGTCCTCATGAACTACACCAACCGATTACAAGTGTCGAATAACACAATCCGACTCACTGTCTGTTCTCCAGTCACAGTGTTTTCCAGGAATAAAGTCCAAACCAATCAAGTGAAATACTGTCCGTAATACTCACATTCTCCATAATAGCATGCAACATATTGTAGATTGAGTTTGGCGAGCTTTTCGTAAATTGATATTTGATTAGCATTTTGAATGCATCAAGATTGTTGTATGAATCACAATGTTTGACAACAATGTTGCAGTCATTGAGTCGAATGACTTGACCAGTTGCTTCAAATCCAATCACAGTACCAGAAGTAAATCCACACTCAGATTATACTTGATTGTGCTTGAATCATTACTGCCAGAGTCTGATTGTTTGTGGAAAGTGGCATCATCAGTCTCCATTTCAATATTACCAGTAGCTTTTAGAGCAATGTCAAACATTTGATGTTGTGTAACAATGAGGGTGTAAAATGTAGTACAGAAATAGACGACTAAATTACAATTATTCCAACAGATTTAGCACTCTTGTTCAAGTAAACCGGTATCATCCGATGCTCATTATACACTACTTGTAAGTTGAATCATGCCAATCACTTGCTATTTTAACAAGTATGGGATATCACGGCACATATTGATGACCAACTAATATCCGAGTGTCAACTCATTCCAGTTTTGGTTTATACTCATTTCTTGGCCCTAACCCTTGACCCTAACCCTTTTCAGGGTGAAGCTTTTAATCAACCATATGATATTTGAATGTATGATCAAATAGCGGCTCAACCAAAATTTTGGATCACCATATAAAGGGAGATCCCTTCAAAGTTTGACGTTGGTAACAAATCGACAACCCTGACAGTAACACTGACCCTTAAAACGGTCATTCAAGGGATATGCTTTTACTATCACCGTTCAATAACGAATATAAATATGGTTCAAAACCGACCTGTTGAATGACATTGCAACTTGCTCAACCAAACCAATACAATGAAACTCGCAGTTGCTGTATTGTCATCGATCCTGCTTGCATGCTCGGTTACTATTGCCAATCCAATTGATCCCAGTGCAACTACAGATGTTGAGTCTATCGCTTTTCCAGATCTTCCCAGTGCAACTACAGATGTTGAATCTAGCATTTTTCCAGATCTTCCCAGTGCAACTACAGATGTTGAGTCTAGCACCTTGCCAACTCCTAATCCAAACGGTATAGGCTTAGGTGGTCTTGATCCACTTCCAGATAGCATCAAGGATTTGTTCAAAAAATACAGGAAAAAAAAGCAAGGCTTTAATCAGCAAAAAAAAAAATGTGAGTTGTTAAAATCTGAATATAACGACCAACGTAGGCTGATAGAGCGCCTGTGGAGAAATACTCGAATTTTGCAACATAAATATCAAGGAAACGGTGGCAGTCCAAAACACGATGCAACTCAGAAGAGTAAGCTTAATCTCAAAGCCCAAAGAGACAGACTTGACGATCTTAAAGAAAGTATTCAAGACTGCGAGTCCAAGCGTAATAGTCTTGAATTTGAACTGGATCTCATCGAAATAGAGCTTGTGACGCTCGTTTTTGGAGGACCTTGGGATCCTAAATCATTTTATAAGAAACTTTTGCTTATCGGCACGTATCCTTCCGTTCAAAATTACCTTGACAGATTACGTAATGAAGAAAAATCATCAGAATGCAATGAATGTCTTGGTCAGAATCCTAGTGATCAACAACAACATCGAAAACCTAGTGGTCAACAACAACAACAAAAACCTGGTGGTCAACAACAACAACAAAAACCTAGTGATCAACAACAACAACAAAAACCTAGTGATCAACAACAACAACAAAAACCTAGTGATCAACAGCAACATCAAAAACCTAGTGGTCAGCAACAGCATCAAGAACCACAACCATCACCGGATACACCATCCGGATCTGGATCCCCTGGACAGAAAGTTCCCTCCAATAGACAAAAAGGTTCATCCAAGTTTATGGGTAAATTGAAATCATTCTTTGGATGACCCAAATAATGACGATTCATCCAATTAATTTGAATGTCAACCTGTTGATTCCAATTGATTCAATTATCATTCTAACTCAACTTGCAATAAAATTGGATTTACATGCATTATATCTGATCATTTCACAGTCTTGGTTGGCATGATATCATATTATGCATTGACACTTGTATTTCCAATACAATACAGTTGATTGTATATTGCATAGTTGTACACATTGATGATGCTGACATGCATGTGTGTATAGTGTCGATATGATATTGCTTGACATGTCGTATTGACACATGACATGCAATACCAATCAGGTTTCAATCACAAGTGTAACTCATCACCAGCCTCAATATCATTACAAACACTTGGATTTGGACTTGTACTTGTTCAATATAGTATTTACTGTGCAACAAAACATGCAGTGGTTTGATTCAATGGTGATTAGCATCCACATCCACATGTCCATATCTTTGACTTGCCAAACATTTGCCATCATTATCCATCATGCTCAGTAAAATCGTAATTGGAACCCACTTGATATTGATTTACAGTGTAAATACCAGACAATCAATATTACGTTGATAAATAGTCATCATTCTTGTTCATTAACGTATAGTGACATATTTATGTAGTATAAGTTTGAAGGAAGATCACAGAGATGTAAGACAAGAAGAAGGAATGAATCAGAATAGTCGTGATTATTTATTGATAAGAGAACTTTGTCTCTTATATATAGTAAGTAGTAGTGGTGAATTAGTGGCGGTATAAGCGTCACTCCTAAGCTTCACCGTTAAGGGTTCCCAAGCGTTACAGTCTCTGCATAGAGTGAGGCAACGGTCATCACCATATCTAAGCATTGTATAGCTTACTTGTTTATACACTGCTTGTTACTAGACCCCATCCTGACCGTCTGGGTCCTATTACAAATGTCATACATTACCAATGTCTAACAATCATGTTGCATTTCAGAATTGTAGCATTGTTTCTTGGTGATCAACCTACTGCCATTTGATGCTTTTCAACATGTTTAGTATAGTTGTTTGGATGTTACAACAGCTCTGCTCCATACATGTTCAAACAATCAGTTCATGTTTTTACTGTAATACACGTTGTATATATGTTCACTGCATCATCTCATCACACATCCTGTCATAATTATGATACAAACTAGCTTAAAATACACATCCATGAGTCTGTAGTCGATTATTAACAGTACAATGGTCCCAGCTGAATGATCCATATCAAACATGTATAAAAGCAATTGTTGTATACAACACACTCGGTAAACCAGTTTATGTTGATTTTTTGTTGGTATATTATCCAAATCTATTGCATGTCATAAGCAGTTGCATTTGTTGACAAAAGGGTTCAAAACAACAGTCAATGACAATCCATTGCATTGATTGTTGTACAATGTGCACCTACAAACAATATGCATATATCATGATTCCAAACTTTATTGTTTCAATTGTATGCAGATTGGTAGCAGTTTGATATTTAATCAAGCTATTGTTGATTATTGAATAGCAAGTTTTGAACTTTAGCCTCGACCTCGTTCATTCTTGCTTTGAGTCGATTGACTTCACCACATATATGGATTTTTTTCGCAAGGGATTGAAGATACACATCCTTGGCCTTTTTTAAATTTTCTTTCATACAGTTGGAGGTGGCCTTCAATCGCATTTTTTTTGATGAGCCTTTATCACGAGTGCATTTATCTAGAGTCAGAGTATGTGTAAGTGTTTGTATACGTGCGATGCTGTCGAGGTCTTCACAATCCTGTTTTAAAACTTCACATTCAGCAACTTTCGAATTGTATTGTTCCAAAATTGTATTATAGCGTGAAAACAGACTAGCGACACGAGTATCACTATGGGGTCGAAATAATAGTGCTGGAGCTGAAGGTGGATGTGAACCTGATGTTGAGCCTGATGTCGATGGTGATGGTGATGGTTCGAATGTTGGAGCTGGACTTTCAGAAGTTGATACGACTATAGCCGACGACATGGCTGCCAGCAGCGAAATTACAAAAATCACAGCTTGTTTCATTGTAAACTATCCAGATGAACAATACAGACGAGCAGCAATTTATTCCGATAGTGTCGAAATACTGGATAGTTTTGGCAGTTTGTTTTGATATTTATACAACATGGATTGATTAAAGGGTCAAAACTAAAGGCTATTGTTACAACTGTACTCGTGTAAGATGGAACACCAGATAAGGGAGTTCAACTACACAAGCAATCAGTCTCATAGTATGACTGATGCCAGTTTCCACCAAATTTAAAGGGCAACATTGTGTCTTTCAAAACCCTTGCGGCTAGCAACATAGGGATAGTAGGAACAATACGAACAATAGGGACCAAGTGAGAATAAAGTCAAAAAAATGCGTAATTGTCACCATCAATGTGGATCAAGTATTTGATGTGTACATTTCATTCAACCACACAAGAGTATGTTTTTATTGATGTTTATTCAAAGTATCGGTAGATTGTTTAGTGCTGATTTGGATGACAGAATCATTTATTGTTCGTGTCTTGTACACTGCAACCAGTTTGTTGAACTGCAATCCATCTCGATTGAATACATGACATCACTCGGCTGATCTAACGATACTGTTTGGTGATTTTGATTTTGGCATGATTTTTGGCATACCATTTGTAGAATCTGTACATTAACATAAACCAAACAGGCAGTTTACAGTTCCAAACCATGATCAAAGTGGAGGTTTCTATGCAACGTTTGATTGTAATACATTGTTAATAGCTGCAGGATACGACTTTGGTGTACTATTACAATCGTAAGTCTGTTATGGTCATGATTTACTTTTGAACAAGTTTTATTTAAACGAATGACATGAAATGAAATGAACTCATGTGAACATGCCATATCCATACGAGCATATGCTGGTGGTGTTACAAGTGTATTGGTCAACTGTTGTATGGCAGTCTCAGTGATGGTGTCAGGGTTGTGTTTGTTACCAATGGTACGCTACCAACAGAAACTCGATTGATCAAACAGCCATGTATACACATTGTTGTCAGTTACATCGAGTGATGGTCCAAATAGGTCGATTCAGATGGGTTGCATATAATCGACCAATCCAGCATTCATCCATTGTCAAACAACTATAATGCACAATACCACCAAGTGTGTAATCACACCCGCACTGATCAGTCATTGCACAGTATGCATCAGTCAATGTCAAACATATGTGTGTCTGCAACTAAATTGCAGTCCATGACACATCCACACGATCCAACATGACAAATCATGTACCATGAGTCCAAGATTGATCAAAAACCTGATCATGGTAAACACAGCATGTTGTTGCATATCAGAGTCGATATATCGAGTGACAGTTGCACACTTGCTGATGGTGCACAGCGTATCAGTCACAATACATGCACGGTATTGCATTGCAGTCATTGGATGATAACTGGTTGCAATGTGATACCGATCGACATACATCAGCATGGTGTGATGTGACCATAACCATAGTGGAATGTGTTGGAGTTGACATTGTGAGTTGACAATCGATACACCATGCACATGACTGGAACATATGCATTCGAGTGTGGTTTGGTTGGTGTCAGGTTGATCATGCAATCACATCGGTGCAACGAGTGAGCGAACTGATGGTGATCTGAACTTGTTTCAACAACAAGTATTGACAGTCATGGATTTGCTGCATTCAATGTATGCTGCACACCGTTGTTGACTGTTGACTGTGTATTCAGGTCAAGTCATCACCAACCACCAACCAGATCCAGTGCATACATGATCATTAATAGACTGACTGCCAAGAATATTCGTGTCTGAAAGTTGATTGTGAGTTGATGGTTTGCAAGAATCGGACACAACCAACATGCTATTGCATACAGCAACCTGATTATAGTCCAGTCGCATGGTGTGATACAGTGGTTCGTGCAATACAACATCCAGATATTTGTAGTGTTGAACACGACGAATCTGTTGTTCGTGTAGCATCATATCAATTGGTAATTTGGAATCAAAGTGCTGTAACCATGGAAACTGAGTATGTTGCATTTGACTACACCAAAGCTTATTTGACATTATTCCATTCATCGTGCAAGTACACCAGATGCAATTGGAGTGACTGATCAGAATCGGCAAATATCACGATATTGTCGGCATACATGAACCCTCACATTGATGGTGATTTACACGATACTCATGCAATGACAATCGGTTGATATCATCGTGTGTGTTGTTGATGAACATATTGAACAACAACCTGACAGTGGACATCACCACCGGACTCCATGCTCAATTGGAAATGGATCAGAAACCAATGATCCAGTTTGAGCACAAGCTGATGAGTATGTGTGCAGCGCTGTTAGCAAGACCAGTGTGTGTGGTGTCAATCACATGTGTTGCAGTTATCATATCAAGGCACCAACCATGACAGTGTTGAATGCATTTTGAATGTCAATCAACACAACAATAGTATTGAACTGCACGCACTGCTGTCGTTGAACAATATCGACTAGTGAACCAACTTACACAACACACTTGTTTGGTTTGAAATCGATCATGATCGGTGGTGACGAGTTTGTTGAGATCCACGATCCATCAATGTGTGTTTGCAAGACCTTGCATACCAGTTTATGACACACATCAATCAGTGTAATACCGTGGTTGTCATTTGTATCAATGTGATCACCGTTATTCTTGTCAATATATGCAATCAGTACAATCGGTACAGTGTATGCAGACTGCCATCAGGTCGCATAATGACCGTCAACATATTGACTGAACTGTGTGTAGCAGGACACGATCAAATGGATTGGGTGGTTCATCAGGTGTATCATCCGATGTATATAATGCGACTCGACAGAATGTGATCAATATCCTGTTGTTTTTCGGGTGTCTGGTGTGGACCAGCTGCTGTATTGCATCAGCTAGTCGATTTCAAGGTATATCCGAGTCGAGATCAGTTGCATCGTCACGAATTGGAAACAGTTTGTATGGTGGAAGTGAATCACGTATATGCCAGTACTGCCATTACTGCAAGTCAAGTAAATGTCCACTATCGTCCATAGCAAGATGCAAGTAGTAATTACTCGGTATGCCAAAAATATTATCACTGCTGTACTGAATGATACGATTGGCATCACATCGTATAGTGGAATGGTGTGATGGCTGTTGTGTGTGTTGCACCACCAGACATGACTCGAGCTGCTGCAAATGTCATATCAAAACGATCATCAATACTGTCTGGTCAAGTGTATCAGCAAACTTGATCCAGATCATATGTTCATTGGCGCATTCAAGTCGCTGGATTGTTGCATTGTGTTTGTCCCAGAATGCACCTAGTTGGCTGCGACAGAGTTCATTGTGATTGTCACGGATACTTGCTGTAATGTACATCGATATTCCAGTGTTACCATGTCAAATCGTCCGTTTGGTTGAGCGATACAGTCGACGTTTATGTAGCCGAGCAGTATGTGCATGTGTGTGCAGTTGACAGTCATTCACTGTTGCATTGGCAGCATCCAATAACTGAATGCATAGCTCGTGTGTGTCCGTGTATGATCCATCAAACGCTGCATATATTCCACCAATCGTGAACATTGCAATCCGATCATAGGCATATATGCAGAGTTGTGATATGTCAGTTGGATGAGTGGAATGGACTGAATGAGTTGGTGCATGTGTATTAGTGCGGATGCAAGTGTAAATGACACATCGTCAACAACCGCAATATTCATGTCTACACGAGCAGATTCTACAAGTGTTTGTTTAGTCTCGTCACACACAAAGTGATTGATAGAGTGTCAATGACATGCAGTCCTGCTCACTCGAGTGATGTTACTGTCTGCATAGTGCCAACATACTGCATGACAGTCAAACGCAGTATTCATGCGTGTATGATGCGTTGTAATGACACATATTCAGTGTTCCAGTTTGCAAACAGTAGCACTGATGAGTGATCGTCAAACGGAATAACTGCTGACAGAACATGTTGAATGGCAGACAAGACATTTCACGTTTGATAGTCGCATGCAGCCGAGTGTCCAATGTACACAGCCAACAGTCCAAACACAGTCAGGTGTAAAGTTTGGAATGTTTGCGACAATTATGGTGCCATAAACAGTCATTTTGTAAATCCAAACCATTTGTCAATACCGAATGGTGTCTCGATGTTCGGGAACAGTTGCCGAGTGTTGCAATACATTGAAACCACACACTGTGTGCTTGAAACTGTCCGTTGCAATGCAAGTCTCGGATAATCCACATAGTCGGTTTGGCTGAATATATGTCAAAGTAGTGAGTGTTTGCTGGCAATGTTTGACACATTGGCTGACAATATTTGACAACAATTAGGAAGTGGAACACACAGTGAGGATGTCGTTGGATGCCTGCGTTGACAGTTTTTGTGTATGTGTCAGTTGTTGTACGGATGATTGGTGACAGAGTTGATGGATAGTGTGTGCGGAACATGACTCTGGCACAGTAATACGGACTCGTGCACCGAGTTGAGTTGTCCAGCAATCGATTTTGGAAATGTGTTTGATGTGATGGTTTGAGATGGATGCCAAATGACCACGAATGTTACCAATTGTCATGACAGTTGATTGTTGATTCAAAACGTTGTTTATTTGGTATTAATGGTTAGAGTGTCACTCATTGACCTGTCATATCAGCAAGTGTTATTTTGGTGAGTTTCGTGTTTATTGTAGTCACATCAACATCAGCAGGTTGGACTACGGATTTGCTTGACAGAGTTGCAGATCCAGTTGGATTGATAGGCGAGCAACTGTGCAAACAACTGTGCGAGTTTCAGGATGTTTGAGATCCAACAAAACACTGCTTGCACACAAGTTCGCGAATGCAGATTGTCAGACTTGACCATCAACTCGCAGTATAAATTGCGTGTACGACAGTTTACACGCTTACCCATCAACAATAAACCCACATAATCAGCAAACTGTCAACGAGCAGACAGTTCAGTGGTCGGGTTGATGTTTTTTGTTGGAGTTTCTGGATCAAACTTGACCTGATTTGTACCGAGTTGGGTCATGACTACAAGTTTGACAGCAATAGATTGATCCACTAATAATCTGATCGTGCTGTTGATTGTATGGATGTTGGTAATCCGTTGCAGATTGATACGGAATGTGACCAGAATACCACAAAGTTTATTGAGTGTGCACATCGCATTCGATGCAAAACGCAATAAACAAATGCGAGTTGCAGTATTCATTCAAGGTTCGACACCAGTCGATACAGCATTGACCGCAATGGCATTTATGTCAACAATTGCACGACTACGGAATAAGTCGATTGTTGCTTGGCATTCTGTATCGACAGTCTGCGTGTGTGTGCAACGTGCTGTTGTCGCATATGAACAACTTGAATTTACTTTGTGGACAAAACACAGTCACTGTTGCGGTGATGTTTACAGTCGTGGAAATAGTTTCGAATACCACAACTGGTATAACAACTGCATGTGTTGGTGAGCAACCAGAGTCCAGTTTGACCAAGATCTGTCCCAGTAATGATCGAATGACATTGTCGTGTTTGGTCATCATGACAACAATGTCATTGGTTTGACTCTGCAACTGACCAAATGCGCTAGTGACAGCGTTTTCAATTGAGTTCATATTACTTGTGAGGATCGTGAACATATGATGGCATATTGATGGTTGTCATTATTGTCAAGTGTGTTGCAGTTGATTGAAGATGTGATGGAATGAATCAATATTCGATTGTGTTGTTTATTAACAAGGAAGTGAGTGTGTTCATAAAATAGGAGACAAGAAAGTCATGTGAATTCCAGTTCAAACGTCATTGTTGATGGTTTTTGATTGTTAAACTATTCAGAAATGTCTCACATTCACACACTACTAATGTCTCACACAATGCAAGTCAACACTCTCACACTAGTAATGTCTCACATTAATGAGACATTAATTCTGGTGTAAATTTGACTAATTTCCAAATATTTAAATCGTGTGAATTGTCTTGAAATATCCCAAAATTTTGTTATTTTGACTCGATTAAAAAGTCGATTTTTGTTTTACAATTTGACAAATAAATTGCTTTTTTACTCTTTTTCTTTTCATAAAATGCCAAAACGATTCCTCAATGTTGAATACGACACTATTTCTACTGAAATCGATGTGACTGACTTTGAAGACCTGAGTGACGTTCAGGATGCTATCAAGTCTGAGTATGGTCCTGCTATGGCTGACATTGATGCTCCTCAACTCCAACTATACACTGACACCAACAAGGATCAGCTAATCAACACCTGGGCTTTACTCGACTCTCTTCCTCAATAATACTTTACTCAAGGAGGCTCCTGTGCTGTTATTGGTTGTTTACCACCACCTTCAAGACAGCCTACTCAAACTGACCTTTCTGCCGCAGGTTCTACTTTAACAGCAGGATACAAGAAAAGAAGAACAAGTGAATGGGAGAAAGTATCAACACTTGCTCAACTTTCATACGACCCAAATTCAACCATTTTCAAACTTGACGAAAATTACTTGGCCAAGACTGGTCTATCTACTCAAAAACTCATTCTTTATTGTCGTCCAACTTTTCATGAGCAATTCAGTTTTTTACGGGAAAAAGTCATTGATAATGGGGTTCTTGGTTGGATTCTAGGACCACCAGGAACTGGCAAGTCGACTACTGCTCTGGAATTTGCCTCAACTCTGGACAAAAATGACTGGGTTGTTACTTGGATTCATTTGTACATAGATCGTTATCCAGTATGTGTTCGTTTGGAGGGCGATTCAAAGAAATCCCAGGAAATCTACGACAGCAATATCGACAAACTTTTTGATATTTTGCATAAAGTAGATGAATCAAAACAACACATTGTGTTTATTGATGGATACACTTCAAATGGACAAAAACACATTGATGTACAGCAAGCTTGCTATTCATGGCTCGAAAAAGACCGAAAAAAAAGAAGATTGGTTGTCGTTTGTTTGATGTCTTCACGTTACAAAGCAAAGTTGGAGGAAGATATGCTGTTGAATCTCAAACAATTCAACGTCTATTCTTGAAAGGAAGAATAGTATATTCATGCTGTTCAAAATGACGAATTCTTTAACCATGTCAAGGCTGTTTTGGATTCTGATTTACAGATTGATTCGTCTCGTGAAGACTTGGTCCGTTCTAAACTATACTTTGCGGGTGCTTCTGCCAGATGTATGTTTCTTTTTGCGACCAAAGATGTGATCCAACAAACATATGGATTAGTCACTTTTGTCAATGATATTTTTCCATACGTCAAAGGCACAATAGGCGACCAGTCTAATAATGTCGTGGATCGTCTCTTCAGTTCAAGTTTAGTAGAGAATAATGTGTTCCCTCGAAAAACATCTATTGTCAGTCAATTTGCCGGGGTTATGTTGGCCATCAAGAAAGGACCAGACCTGATTCGTAAATTGGCCAACGCTACTCGGCATGATGGAAATCCTTCTATGGATGGTTGGATATTGGAAATGTGGTTTTTTGCCAGTCTTTATTACGACGGAGTAAACTTGTTTGACGAAAACGATAACGAATTTCAAACTTGGCCAGCATCCAATGTCAAAACTCTGGATATCAATGCTTTTCCTGCTCTACCAGAAAATAATGGTGTTTGGTTTAAGCCAAACAAATGGAACCAGGGAGGATTTGATGCTATTTTCTTGGATAAAGGAAAAGGGTTGTTAGATTCGTTCAAGTAACTGATGGCGACACACATTCATTCAAAATCGAGTATTTCCACAGTTTTTTGCTGACGCTATGCCAATCGCCTGAATCGTTTGAGATTACATGCTTGGAAATTATCTTTGTTGTTGACCAAAAGAAACGCTCAACTTTCAAGGTAGCCGAACCATCGGTACCAGGCATGTTGACAGATGTTGGTTGGAGACTCGGTGAAGAGTTGGATAAAGTCAAAGTTGTTTTCATAAAGGGATGGTGCGATTAATTTGTAACTACCGTCGTCTATCATAAAGACATTGTATTCTAGTTAAAGCAGAGAGTATGAATCTGGCACAAAAAGATCCTGAAATTTCAAACTAATAAACAAGCCGGTACTTTATTTTAAAGATTTTGACAATTTTCCTCATCTCCGATAATTTGATATTTTTTGGCAACTTTGGACATAGTTTGGCTGTAAACACTGGTTGATAAAACTGGTATCATTTGGTGCCCAATATATACTACTAACAAGTATTTGAAATCATTTGATGCAGAATGCCCAATAGACATGTTTGCTCATACAACAACCCAAAACATACACACGCATCTGGAAAAAGTATCCTACATTAAACCATCAAAAATATGGTTTGATTAAACTACTAAACATTCACCAATCCCTGCAAACACATGGGTGTACAATGATTTATCAAAAACTAATATTAAAAACATTGATCATGCTACAATACAATACAATTGTAAAAACCCGTCCGAGTTGTTGAAACATTACAATAGTTTGGATGTAAAGCCTGCGACTGGAGCAACAAAAAAGTTGACCAGCTTGTTCAAAACAATCCATTTTGACATTCATAAAGCTGCCATTAGCATTGTTGACGTGTTTGTCATATGTATGGAGCATGAATGAACATGACGTTGAATTTAAACTGTTCAATGGAAATGAAACTCATCAGAAATATAAAGATTTGAACATCAGATTTGCAAACATTTGATTTTGTGAGTAGTCAATGGGTAGTCGATAAAAGGTCAGTATGGTTGTGTTTTTACTGGACAAGTCTTGAACAAGTCTTGGATTCTGCTTGGTTGATAAACCATCAATTCGTGACGCAAGTCTTGATCTGTGTCTTGCCAAAGTCGATCAATTTGATATTCCCTTGACCAGTTAAAATCATGTTTCCTGGTCTCAAGTCCTCATGAACTACACCAACCGATTACAAGTGTCGAATAACACAATCCGACTCACTGTCTGTTCTCCAGTCACAGTGTTTTCCAGGAATAAAGTCCAAACCAATCAAGTGAAATACTGTCCGTAATACTCACATTCTCCATAATAGCATGCAACATATTGTAGATTGAGTTTGGCGAGCTTTTCGTAAATTGATATTTGATTAGCATTTTGAATGCATCAAGATTGTTGTATGAATCACAATGTTTGACAACAATGTTGCAGTCATTGAGTCGAATGACTTGACCAGTTGCTCCAAATCCAATCACAGTACCAGAAGTGAATCCACATTCAGATTATACTTGATTGTGCTTGAATCATTACTGTCAGAGTCTGATTGTTTGTGGAAAGTAGCATCATCAGTCTCCATTTCAATATTACCAGTAGCTTTTAGAGCAATGCCAAACATTTGATGTTGTGTAGCAATGAGGGTGTAAAATGTAGTACAGAAATAGACGACTAAATTATATTTATTCCAACGGATTTAACACTCTTGTTCAAGTAAAACGGTATCATCCGATGCTCACTACACACTGCTTGTACGTTGAATCATGCCAATCACTTGCTATTTTAACAAGTATGGGATATCACGGCACATATTGATGACCAACTAATATCCGAGTGTCAACTCATTGCAGTTTTGGTTTATGCTCATTTCTTAACCCTGACCCTTGACCATAACCCTTTTCAGGGTGAAGCTTTTAATCAACCATATGATATTTGGGTGTATGGACAAATAGCGGCTCAACCAAAATTTTGGATCACCATATAAAGGGAGATCCCTTCAAAGTTTGACGTTGGTAACAAATCGACAACCCTGACAGTAACACTGACCCTTAAAACGGTCATTCAAGGGATATGCTTTTACTATCACCGTTCAATAACGAATATAAATATGGTTCAAAACCGACCTGTTGAATGACATTGCAACTTGCTCAACCAAACCAATACAATGAAACTCGCAGTTGCTGTATTGTCATCGATACTGCTTGCATGCTCGATTACTATTGCCAATCCAATTGATCCCAGTGCAACTACAGATGTTGAGTCTATCGCTTTTCCAGATCTTCCCAGTGCAACTACAGATGTTGAATCTAGCATTTTTCCAGATCTTCCCAGTGCAACTACAGATGTTGAATCTAGCATTTTTCCAGATCTTCCCAGTGCAACTACAGATGTTGAGTCTAGCATTTTTCCAGATCTTCCCAGTGCAACTACAGATGTTGAATCTAGCATTTTTCCAGATCTTCCCAGTGCAACTACAGATGTTGAATCTAGCATTTTTCCAGATCTTCCCAGTGCAACTACAGATGTTGAGTCTAGCATTTTTCCAGATCTTCCCAGTGCAACTACAGATGTTGAATCTAGCATTTTTCCAGATCTTCCCAGTGCAACTACAGATGTTGAATCTAGCATTTTTCCAGATCTTCCCAGTGCAACTACAGATGTTGAAACTAGCACTTCAACCGTCATTCCCAGTGCAACTACAAGTACTGAAGCTAGCACCTTGCCAACTCCTAATCCAAACGGTATAGGCTTAGGTGGTCTTGATCCACTTCCAGATAGCATCAAGGAATTGCTCGAAAAATACGAGAAAAAAAAGCAAAGTCGCGATGAACAAAAAAAAAAATGCGAGTTGTTAAGATTTCAATATGACGATCAAAAGAAACATGCAACGGACTTGAAGATAAGGCTTTACCTTTTGGAACATATATCTCAAGGAAACGGCGATGGTCCAAAATATGATGATGAAATTCAGGTGAATGAGTCTAATTTCGAAGCCCAAGAATCCAAACTTAACGATCTTAAAAAAAGGCTTAAAGGCTGTGATTCCAAATATAATGGTATTGTTTTTGGACTGAAACTCATCGAAGTAAAGCTTGTGACGCTCGTTTTTGGAGGACCTTGGGATCCTAAATCATTTGATCAGCAACTTTTGCTTATCGGCACGTATCCTTCCATTCAAGGTTACTTTGGCGGATCAGGTAATAAAGGACAATCATCAGGACGCAGTAAGCGTCCTAGCCAAAAACCTAGTGACCAACAAAGTCAAGAGTCGCAACCATCACCGGATACACCATCCGGATCTGGATCCCCTGGACAGAAAGTTCCCTCCAATAGACAAAAAGGTTCATCCAAGTTTATGAATGGATTGAAATCATTCTTTGGACGACCCAAATAATGACGATTCATCCAATTAATTTGAATGTCAACCTGTTGATTCCAATTGATTCAATTGTCATTCTGGTTTAATTTGCAATAAATTTGGATTTGCATGCATTACATCTGATCATTTTACAGTGTCTTGGTTGACATGATACCATAGTGTACATTGACACTTGTATTTCCAATACAATACAGTTGATTATATATTGCATAGTTGTACACATTGATGATGCTGATATGTATGTGTGTATTGTGTCGATATGATATTGCTTGTCATGTCGTATTGACACATGCAACACTAATACCAACAATAGTCATGTGTACAATATCAATATGTTGCACAACAGTCATTCAAACAGGTCGACACATGCCATATTGTAGCAATGCAATCAAATTGGTACAACACATGTCAACATAAATGTACTGTAGTGTACACTAGTAGTAATGATTCAACTAACGGCATGCATGGTTGTAATATTATACGTGAAACCACATGCTCATGTCCATGTCCATGATTATGGGGACATACAGCATTACAATGATGGGTCAGCAACAATGTGATGGAACTGGATGCGTAATATCAAAACCATGCTCAGAATACGTGATGTAACAACGACTTGCAACCGTATTGATGTAAATGGACCACAAAATAACAGTGTCATGCATATGCAAACAACAGTTGCATTACTGACATGTGCCATCATTGTTGTTGAACTATATTGTGATCGTATCCGTGATTCAAAATACAACAGAAACGACAAACGCCGGTTCAAGACTATTTCAGTTCAAAATCATGGTTTGTGAGCATCATATCACTGGCACTGTTTATAATAATTCATAATGTATATTGAGTCAACAGTCAATGTCAAGTACAAAACTACAACCAATATTCAGCATTGTTTATTCCAAACCAACAGTCAATCACTGCAAGATAGTGTTCAACTCTACATGAATGCGATTGTATACCATTTTGGTTTCAGCTGTAAATTTGAGCCATTTCGATTTGTCCAAACTTTGCTTGTAATCTGTGCGATTTGTTGTGGATTCAGTGCAAGGGTGAACAGATCTGATATTTCTACTCGAGATACTGGAGTGTCTTGATTGAATGCACTTTAACAAAACAGTCAATACTATGCTGTTTTGTTGGATCACATCAATTGACATACTCTTGGATACTCGTGGCTAGTTTACTGTGTTGTATTTGAAGCAACATTGATTGCGGTCTAGTTGGATGTCACGGATAGCAACAATCGACATGACAGTGGACACTAGTGGACATGTACACTGCAATGTGACTGTCAGCAACCATCACCATCAGTGTGTATCATGTGTTTAAAAAGTACTCGCATGCATTGGATTCAACACCACGTTTGTGATTTGTATTGTATTGTATTGGTGGTGTTGTTTTGCATATATCAGTAGATTATGTGCTGATTTGAATGACATGATCATCCATTGTGGTTCATGTACACGATGACAATCTGACCTGTTGACACGGCCAGTTTGTTGAACGACCTGCCAATCTCCAATTTGATTATAGTACAATGTCACTCATTCAGTGTAGCAGCGACAGATTGCCGAGTTTGATGTTGATCATGTTGTGACACAATCAGCAGTGTTTGATGTGTACAGTCTAGATTAACCTAAAATGACCATGCAGTCATACCAATGGAAAAGTCATGGTTTTGAAATACTGAAATAACAGGTTGTTTGATGCTGTTGTGTCCGAGTGATCCAAAACATGACCAATTGGACAATCAGTCAAATATTTGGTATACAGTGACAGTATACGCTGTAGTAATGGATTGTATGTGATGACAACTATCCATAATCAGAATGACACTACCTGATTATTAGATACATGACCGCAATTGGGAATATCAACACAGCATACTACTGAGGTTGATTATACACCAACAGCAATGCTTGTATATTGATCGACTATATGGTGTATTTGGCGTTTTCTGAATATCCATTTGAAAGTGCTGATTGTCACCCTTGAAACTGCCGTCGTTATAAAATAACAGTCATGTATCAGATTCAAAACACTCTCATCACACTGATCGATGCAATGCATTGCAACATTGACAAGCTATGCGATCGTGTGTTTGATTATTTTGTGATCCAAGAATGTCAATATTCAATGACTTACAATTCTGATTGTGGTGGAATGATTGACTCTACATGTTGAACCCTTTCCATTGTCCTGGTGTTTGGAATGACGATTGGTCATCATGTGTTGTTGTTTAATCCAGAATATTGGCTGGTTATTACTTTGAACATGTCAGAATTGACAGATGTTACACTGGTAGCATCTACTTTTTCCTGTAAAAATACAAATCACTTGTTGCGGAACATGTTTGGATCTTGGCAACTGTGTCTGTTGTTGAATGGAGTGAATGCATTCATGCATCTGTCTTGTTATCGTCAGTATTTCCAAGTTTAGCATCAATTCAGTTTTGTGCAAACCCATCAATATACACAAATGGAGTTGTGTATGCAATGCAATGCAAGAATATTTATAATGACGACTGGATTCCTATGTTTTGAAACAAGTTCTATTTGCAATTACGAATCATGATGATAAAATTGATCATTGAGCTCATATTCAAGGCTCCGTGTTTGGTGTTGGTTGCATATGACTAATCAAAGTTATTTTTGATTTTGAAAATCCAATCTGTATATCAATTTCATCTTGAAACTTTATTGAAGGTTATTTCCAACTGAATCCAAAAAACTCCAAACACCGTTGCCAATCTCATCAAAAAACTGAGGAGAGTTTTGACTATTGATGATTTCCATACCTTGAACATCAACGGGGTTCTTTTCAGCAGTATGAATAACCAGAGTCTGTTGCAATGAGTAACCTGATTTGTGTAGTTCCGACAAAGTGCTAAGAAGGTAAGTTCGTTCTTTTTCAAACCCTTCCGACACTCCACCGCCATTACGTTTGCAATAAAAGCGTTCAGGATCTGTAGTATTGTAAGCGTTTGCAGCTTGTTGTTTTGACATTCTCTCGACAAATTTGACTTGGACAATGTATACAGTCTTTGTATTGGCACACTTGTAGATGATATCTGGTCCACACATATGATCGGGAAAGCATACTTGATCTGAATCACCAAATAGTAAATAGCCGGATGCAGAATCTCGGGATGCCTTGATACTATTGGCAGCATCAGGACCAGAATAGTTGGCTACTAAAGCAAACGCAACCAAGTATTCCGCCAAATAGCCAACCGTTTGAGGGTTAGGGTTAGGATACGAGCCAATTTTTTGGTATAAACTTTTGACAGTGTGTGCAAAGGGGAAAAAGTAGCAAAGACACTCGATTACAGCCAACTCTTGAATTTCAATGGAAGATATAGTTCCATCGACAGTCTGACCAAATCCCAAACCATAAAGTATTGCAGTAGCACCGTCATTGTCTGTCACTTTAAGGTACATTTTTCCCTTCCAGATGGCATCAATAAATGCGTCGCAAATGGGTCCTGACAGGTTATCACCAGCAATGACTTTGTCAAATGAACGAATGCCTTCATCAAGGTCATTTTTCAAGAATCTAAGCGGGAAAATCTGGCCATCAACATTAGATATCCCAGTGATAAATTTGCTAATTGCAGTGTCAATATCATTTGATTTCATATATGTGCCCAGAATATACGATATAGAACATGGTCTTCCATGACATAATTCAAAGTCTGAAATTCTTGATACAATAGCATCCAGTTGATCGACTTGATGGTCTTGTAAAAATTGTCTAGCATACTGTTCGACCTCGAGTTTTGTCAGAGAATGGAAATCTGATACAACTACACAATCTGTGATTTGATCATCCTTCATAGCACTGAACTCCACTAGCTCTTTGATGAGTTCAAAGTCAATACTGGTGCCAGACAGTAGGCAATGAGGAAATACTCCCATCATTTTGGAATGGTAACAAATGGAGTGAAAAAGGGACGAAAGTTTCTACTTTCTGGTTGAAAATGAAAACGACGACCTCGTGCAAGATTTCGGACTCCATCAATGGCAATAAAAGGAAACGGGTTTGTAATAGCAGTTGGGGCAAGTCCAGGCTCTTTTACAAGGGTCGTAAAAAGACGCTCAAACAAGTCAACTCCAAAGAATGCGATAGGATGGAGCTGAGCCAGAAGAATTTGCCAAGGTTCCTTGAATCCCTTGCTTATCAAGTAGTTGCAAACAGAAACCCGAACGAAATACAACAGTTGGATAGCATGTTCAGTGAGTTCAGGCTGATAGTTACTCTCGCAATACATCCGGCATTGATACATGTCTTTAGAGCCAAAGTCATCTTGAGAGCTCTTGCAAGCAAAGTAGTACCCAAAGTTTGAATAAAGCAACTCTAGAAACATCCTTGTTTTTCCTGCACCAGAAACAGCAAAAAACAGTTTGATATTATCGACATTGTCAATTTGATAATTGGTTACTCTCCTATCAAGACGGTGTTCCAAGCAATTGTCGTTAAATACGGCGTTATTTGGAAACCTCGAGACATTGACAATCTTTTCCAGATGATGTATCAAATACTTGAAAGCGTCATTTGGTTTTCGCAATTTCAAATTATTGGTTTCGATGAATTCTTGGTCACTTTTACTTCGTACAAAGTGTCTTTGATAGGGACGGTCAACATTCACATCATTCTTGGATTTAATAGTCAGTGGACTGTCGTAACAACCAAAAGGATGTTGAATAGAGGTTAGAAACCCATATCGAGCAATGGCTGGACCATACACCTCAAAATGAAGAGTGAGTTCGTCAACAGGAATAGCATCAAGGAGGGGAGTGGTGGCAGTCTTGTAAGCTGAAATCAAATGAGAAACAGTAATCAGAGGTAGAGTTCCTTGTGGTCCTCTTCC